>NW_014578099.1:0-1162 GCF_000485595.1 Priapulus caudatus
AGACTGGCCATATTTTCACCGACCACGTCTACAGTGACGTCATCTAGACTGGTCATATTTGCACCGACCACGTCTACAGTGACGTCATCTAGACTGGTCATATTTGCACCGACCACGTCTACAGTGACGTCATCTAGACTGGTCATATTTGCACCGACCACGTATACACCGACGTCATCTAGACTGGTTATATTTGCACCGACCACGTCTACGGTGACGTCATCTAGAATGGCCATACATACACTGACCACGCCTACACTGACCACGCCTACACTGCCCGTCACATCCCCCTACACGTGTTACGGTCAGTGGCTTTGTCGTGCGTACCTCTGTCGTTCTTTTCGAATCCTCGCATCAGGAAGGGTCTGCCGAGCTGGGAGCCGAGTAATGCCGACAGAGCGATGCTCTTTAAGATGCGCGTGACGGACGAGAGCACACCCACGATGCAGTTGATGAAGAAGAGAGCAAAGTCGACGATGTAGAACACTCTCCTGCAGCGGGGTGAGGAGGTTCTCGTGTTAAAGTCACGTATGTTTTCTAAACTATTCGTTTCATCAAGTGATCGTTTTAATCAACTGAGAACGCGGGTAAAGAATTCTAGGCTGGAAGGCTCGTTATTCTTGCACATTAACTTGAATTTCGCTTTATGATCATTCGCTATCAAAATGGAGAGAAAGGGCTGAGCTAGTTATCGCTGAAATGCAGTCCATGTACAGTCCTCGTTAATGAAAATATTTGAGTTTAACGAGTCTCGACGTTACATTCAGAGTTCGCCGATCTAAGCCCAGCATTGACATATTTCACGTCGCTGCAGTACATGCATTTGATTTATATATTATTAGATGTGTTCGGATGCAACCGGAAGCAAATTTGAAAATCGGTTGGTCGAAATTGTTTATAATGATTAAAACAATCATTATAAATTGGGGGGGGGGCAAAGAATGATCGATCAATATTATGCAATGGTGATTGTAATGACGCCGGATTCTTATTTCTAAACGTACATTATACATTGTGAGAGAGAATGCGTGCATGGGTATATTATATTCGCCTCTAAATATTTAGCTGTAACGCGAGCTCCGTAGCAGCTCCAGCTGCCGTGATTGACTCACCTATTGTCAAGCGACACGTAATAATCTGGCTCAAACTCTTTTAATTTCTT
>NW_014578099.1:2303-7499 GCF_000485595.1 Priapulus caudatus
GGGGCCTTAACTCGAGTTAGCTTACCCTCGATCGACTGGCGAGGTTAAGCTAACTCGAGTTACCTTAACTTGAGTTAAGGCCCCGTGTAGACGCTTAACTCGAGCTAAGGTTCGTCGTGTAGACGAGGCTTATAGTCAGTCTCGCCCCTCTCGCTCTCTCCTCCCCGACTTCTCCCACTCACCCATCCGCACACACGCGGCCTCTGCCTCGTATGCTCTAGTGACTAGTCAGGCACACGCACACGCACGCGCACGCGCACACGCGCACGCGCACACGCACACGCGCACGCGCACACGCCCACGCGCACACGCACACGCACACGCGCGCGCACACGCACACGCACACACACACATACACACGCGCGCGCACACACACCTACACACACACAAACACACGCGCGCCCACACGCATGCACACGCATGCACACGGACACGCACACGCACATGCACACACACACACAATCGCGCGCACGCACGCACGCACTCACGCACGCACGCACGCACGCACACACACACACACACACACACACATACACACACATACACACACATGTACCAACACAATCTTTATTGCCTGTATACGCTCTATTTAGTTGATGATGTTTACACGCGCTCAACATTTTGTGCAGCCCGGTAAACTTGATGGACCGATTCCTCGACCGCTGTTCGTATGCAGTCTGCTTCACATTAACAACAGCAACCTTTCTGAGCCTTCTCATACCTGGTTATTGGGAGTTGCGGTGTCATAGATGACATGCGAATTGTTGACGGTGTGAAAGTACATTTACCAATGATTAAGTATGCTGCCTGGTAGCCTGGAAACCTGGATGCTCGTGCCTGTAAATAATGATCATGCGATGACTGATAACTATGCTCTGAACATTGGGTATGTCTGGTTGCATAGACGGTCACTATAAAGACTAAAGCAATTGTCAAAACGCGATTATGGCAGTAAGCCACTCATGACCAGTTTACTCAGGAGGGCTCCAAGTCAATGTACACAATGTGCGATTACCCGTTGATACCTACCAAAAGATGGTGAGCCTGAGGATCATAGTACCTTGGTAGAAAATCCCAGTTGCCTCTAAAAGCGTTGAGCAAATCGCGTCTGCAACGGGAAAGGGTTTCCACTTGCAAGCTTTGGCAGAAAGATGTCGTCTTTGACATTGCCAGCACACTTTACCCACACAGACAGGCACCTTACAGACATTACCATTCACGCTGCGGGTAATCTAAAAAATCACACGCCATTCACGTATGAAGTCATAATAGTTATTCTGGGATAATACCAATAGATTTGTGAGGATACTACACAATAAATGTTAGTAATAATTAATGATACTACACAATAAGGGACAATGTAGGCCGACGGTTTCTCTGTACCTCATCTGTATTGCCATTTTTTATGACGCAATAAACGCACTCCGTTGGTGCAGAGCGTCGCGGTTAGACTCGATGATGTAAGCTATATAACCTAAGCAACTAGTGTATGTGCACGTTACATGTGTCGTCGGGAAAGGAGGTGACTTTGCAGTGTGCCTACCGGTAGAATGCGACAGTGGCCATGATGCTGTAAGAGATGATGAGGGTGGCAAGCACAGCGGAAATGTACCAGCATATTTTTACTGCTGACTTCATATCAGAATCCTCTATGTTCTCCGTTACTGTCCTTGCGCCAAAGAAAACCAAGATGGACGTCTGGAAAAAGAACGAGTGTGGGAAACAGGAAACAGCACGCGTGTGCCCGTGATAGCTGCGTGCTCGCGACCGCCTGATCTCAGACAAATGCCTCCTGAATTGCTCTCTTCGAAGCAATATGTTTTCTAATCTGCTGGCCTAAAGCTAGTAAAACAACAGTTGAAACGAACTGGCTTCTGACTTCGATTAGTTCCTGAGTTATTTAGCAGTTGAGTTTATTACTCACCCAATAGACGATGAGGAAAGCCAGCAGCATCGACGCTATCATTCGAGTTGAATACTTGAAGCCTGGATGACTGCGGTACAGGTAGATGTTTTTGTACATCTCCAACCAGAAACGATCGGGGCCCGTCGAGCTAGAAGGTGGAACACGCAAGGTTTAAGGCCAGAGGCTTAATTCTGCAAATTATTCTATTGCGACATCGTCTCGGTTGAATGTGTTATGCTCGGTAAACGTGGAATAAACAATTATCACATACAACCATTATATCATTTGAAGAAATATTAATAGAGAATCTATTACCACACTTATTAGGATTACAGAATCAATTACAATATTCCATACGCTCGCCTAATTCCCGTCTCGGCATTTGTCTTTAATACATGGGAATCCGCATTGGATCCTTGTCTTGCAGAACCTGTTCAGATCTCCAATTCACACACGGCACCAGCCTCCCCTTTTATAAACTATGCGCGTAAGCATTGTATCTACAGGCACTGCCGCACGAGCGAACAGCAGACACAGGAGTGAACTCACGAGCGAACACACGAGCAGACACACGAGCAGACACACGAGCGGACACACGAGCGAACACACGAGCAGACACAGGAGCGAACACACGAGCAGACACAGGAGCAAACACACGAGCGAACTCACGAGCGAACACACGAACCAACACAGGAGCGAACACACGAACCAACACACGAGGAAACACACGAGCGAACTCACGAGCGAACACACAGGCGAACACACGAACGAACACACGAGCGAACTCACGAGCGAACACACGAGCGAACACACAAGCGAACACACGAGCGAACTCACGAGCGAACACACGAGCGAACACACGAGCGAACACACGAACGAACACACGAGCGAACACACGAGCAAACATACGGGCGAACACACGAGCGAATTCACGTACAAACACACGAGCGAATACACGAGCGGACACACGAACCAACACACGAGGAAACACACGAGCGAACTCACGAGCGAACACACAGGCGAACACACGAACGAACACACGAAGAAACTCACGAGCGAACACACGAGCGAACTCACGAGCGAACACACAGGCGAACACACGAACGAACACACGAGGAAACTCACGAGCGAACACACGAGCGAACTCACGAGCGAACTCACGAGCGAACACACGAGTAAACTCACGAGGGAACAGACGAGCGAACTCCCGAGCGAACATACGAGCGAACACACGGGCGAACACACGAGCGAACTCCCGTGCAAACACACGACCGAACACACGAGTGAACTCACAAGGAAACACACGAGCGAACACACGAGGAAACACACAAGCGAACTCACGAGCGAACACACGAGTGAACACACGAACGAACACACGAGCGAACACACGAGCGAACACACAAGCGAACACACAAGCAGACACAGGAGCGGACACACAAGCGAACACACGAGCGAACACACGAGCGAACACACGAGGGAACACACGAGCGAACACACGAGAGAACACACGATCAGAGACCGGTGTACTCACGTATCTGTAGGTAGTTTGCGTTTCAGTAACAGCGCCCGCACGTAGAGAGCGTGGTGGTCCGAAGTGATCATCGTTTCCGCCGACTAAACAAGCAGAACACAGAGTAGACGCAATAGCAACTACCGAGCTATCGTAGCGACGAGCAAAGAAATTGTCGAGGTGACAAGAGATTCTTCACAGTAAATTACTACACAGTGTATAACGTTTACGGACATAGCGTGTAAGCGATCAATAAATACTCTGCGAACTACATATAATTAGGAGAAAGATAAAAGGTTAAGCAAAGATAAGCTAAAGATAAGTAAAATGAGACTTTGTGTTTCTCCTTATATAATCACACAGTGGCGCCACGTGTGATCTTAGAAGAGGTAATAGGCGGATAATATATAGGGTTTAGTCTCCATCCACGCATCGTGCTAAAATTTTATTGGGTATTTTGTACTCGCTAGTTTGATATATACGTGTATATAGGAACAGATTAGGTACGTGTAATTATATAACGCGGAAAACATAAACAATACAACGTAATGAGTGTTGCTTCTTTGAAATCGCCTAGTCACCCTGAACGGAAACATAGAATAGAATTGACCGAAAATAACGTGTAGCGACAGTATTATTCGCGCTATACCTTGTCTCTTTCTAGTAGGTCTCGGTTGCCTTCTTTTATTTCCAAGAAAAGAAGTACCAGGAAGCGTATAAATATGAAGCTATACCCTGCGATGACGACTCCGTCAAGCATGCCCACGTAAGCGGCCTGGAATCATGACGAATGATGTGTACAGTAAACCTTTATTATATTCATGTAGCCTAAGAACTTAGCTTAATAATAAGAATGGTTATTCGTAGCGAAACACCATCGAGTGATCAGAAGCGTACTTACCTGTGGTGAACATGCTTCCAGTGAAAAGAACTGCACCAATTTGATTACCAACCTGAGAACAATATTATGCTAATCAGAAAGATGTAAAAAACTGCATGGTGACGATCGTACTATATACCTTCCCAGCTGCACTATTTAATCCCCCACATAACTAATTTCAAACGTTGTTTTATACATTGATAATTAATCTATCGTGAAAGCTTGCGTAGTGCGAACACCTGTACGTAGCCAACGCACATAAATAGTCTAATATAACCTATACATAATGTAATCATGTGACAGATGAACGCGCAAGATTTCTAAATCATCTCACAGTACAAGTAACAAAATTGTGAGCGAAGATTATATATTACCAGGAGCTAATAATACTAATTACTATTGGCTCTTGATAGTACTCATTCATCGAGGTAATGATCATCGTTGATCAGATCTCCCTCATTATAGAACTCACCACATTATAGAGTAGGCACAGCCAATGCTGTAGCCTATCAGATGATACGGGCTACTGAGACAGGAGAAGAATGGCGAGTGTGCGATGACGACCGCTATCAGCATCTCAGCGTAAACAAACACTAGACGGGTCAGAAATATGTGATATCGGCGCTTTAAATTAACATCAATTATCACGTTAGCATTGGCAGTATTGACCACGGCGCCGTAGAAACGCTCAGTATTGTACAGAGGCAACACGCACCCCTTAAATTAAACACGGGTGGTCCGAGCTGTAGAACAAATAGCAAGAACTGCAGCATGCTAGTGCAGCAGTCACTTGCAATAAATAAGCCATTCGTAGAATCACACAAGTGATGATGCGAGCGGAATACATGTGACCATCGCTCCGAGATCGGGTTTCGTGGTGAGAGACGACGTCCGATGACA
>NW_014578099.1:7524-19986 GCF_000485595.1 Priapulus caudatus
GGGCAGAGATTGATGGCGCTTGACAAGTAAATCAGTATCTCTACATCACTGCAACCCGGGGGGCCCACCGGCTTGGCGGCACCTCTCTTCCTCTAATTATCATATCTAACTGCTAACACCTCTTCCAACAGTCGCCCGCTGACCATTGATGCCGAGGTAATATGTCCAAGAGTTGATGCCGTTGCTGCATGATTCAACTGAACAGGAATAGATGGATAAGCTACATGTTGTTCGTACTTACGAGTCATGTCTCGCCGCCAACCAGCAGCTCAGAATGTCAATCTGAGCAGGATCGAAGGGCTTCACCCTCAGGTGCATCAATTGAAATAGATATCCTGCCAGGTAAGAGAACACAGGTGAGTGATATACAGCTATGGTGATGCAGATACAGCAGATGATGAAATACACAGGACATTATGCAATAATTCACACAATAGCAGTTTAAATCACTCAACATAGTGGTTTTGTAATGACTTGGTGTTTTTACGCATGGTCGATAGTGCATTAGAATTGATGAACTCTGACTATCTTTGAGAGCGCTAAGCCTAGGAAATGAAATGTTATGCTAACTTAACTGGTAGTGTGAGTAATAATAAAAACGCAACCACCGATATGGCATCTATTCGAAGATCTGCTATGAATATGGGAATTGCCAATTCATGTACAATAGGTAAATATATTTATATTCAGGAGTGAATAAAAATCACTAACCTCGATCTAGATTATGCATATATAAAGGAGCGAGAGAGGAGAGAGGACAAAGAGAAGAGAGAGAGCACAGAGAGACAGGAGAGAAGCAGAGAGATTACAGAGAGACAGTCGACAGAGAGAAGAGAGAGACCGAGAGAGAGAGAGAGAAAACAGCAGGCAGGACCGTGACCGCCTGGGGCTTATTCCAACAGGACCCATTGTCGTTTTTTTGGTTTTCTTCCTTTACTTAAACCCTCCCTTCTCCCTCTGCCGCCTGGTCCAGAAGAGAGACCCGAGAACCAGCCCGAGATTAGACCACACACAGAGAGAGAGGCAAGACGAGAGCAGACGACGATATGCCCACCCGAGAAGATGAGACAGACTAGAGGAGAGAGTAGAAATGACACCAAGAGAAAGGACCGACTAGTATCAAGGGCATGACCACGCTACACTGCACCCACAGGAGGGAGACAGATAGCATCACAGAGCACAAGAGAAAGAGGGAGAGAGGAGAGAGAGAGAGATCATGCACCACTTGTCCTTGGTGGGGCACACATACTCCGGTTGCCCGCTCTCCGGGCCCGGATGGAATGCTGCCATGAGTTGAAGAAGCAACCCTCCACGCCCCTCGATGCTGAAGACGTGAGAGACAGCCACTGTCACTCCACCCCCAGACTGAGGTCATACTCTTACCCCTCACCCACCTCAAGCGCACCTTCATGTCCAACACGAAGCAGTACATAAACATTAGCCAAGCATGCCGGTCCTATCACACAGCCCGCGGAAGCCCACAAAGCAACCACGGCCCACCGCGGCCCGCACGCACGGTCACGACGCCGCCAAGACGCGCAATCACATTCTCGAGCACGCATGCTCCAACCGCTACGGGGAACTGGTCCCCATATTTCCCAACCCGACTCACGTCTAGTATGCAATACTGATATATTTGTTATACTAATATACTATCCGCTAGCCATACACCTCCCACTACATCACCCTGATCCCACGTACTACCCCCACCCAACACCCACGTATCACTACCGCACCCCCTCACTCAAAACGCCCACACCTTGTGCATGTATGTCATATATCAATCATATTGATATCAAACATAACGCACACTAAACAGCTATAACCGATACACTACATCGCAACCCGCACAGCACGCACTACGAACCGCACACCCGCATCAGAAACAATCGCATTAGAAACATCACCAAACACGGCAACATCGCTAAACACAAACGTGCAGGAGGACACAACAACTGAGACAAAACCTCAGGCGCGAACAAGAAGTATCAAAACCTACGAAGCAGAGACAGCAACCACACACCAGCCCCCACCCCACACGGGCCGGTGCTACTCCTTGCAGAATCACTCGAACAACGGCGCTACACGCGGGACCCCCGCCATGCTCACAACAATCAAACTGACAACGCGCACTGTACACAGAGAATACATATACACCACCCAAAGACACATGCACAGCGCACGACTCCGGCCACGCACGCACACGCGAGACACACCACCCGACAAGCACCCGCCGAACCACCCTTGGGCCACCCGAAAAGCCGGCGCCCACATCACCCCACACAACACAACACCGTCACACCGCACCAACCAACCGACCCCACCGCAGCAGCGACGACAGAGCTGCAGATCGACGAGAAGCGCGAGAGAGAGCGAAAAGAAAGCCGCAAAAAAGAGAGAAAGAGCGAACAGAAAGAAAGGAAGAGACGAGACCGAAACGAGGAGAAGAAGCAGAGACGCGTTGACGAGAAAAGAGAGAGGGAGAAGAGAGACGAAGAGAGACGAAGAGATAGATGAGGAGTAGAGAGGAGAAGAGAGAGAGACGAGAGAGATGAGGAGAGAGAGAGAGAGAGAGAGAGAGAAGGATGCGAGCGAGAGAGAGAGAGATGAGAGAGAGAGAGACGGCAACGAGAGACGAAACGCAGCCAGCGAGGACGACGAGCAAGCAGAGCAGAGAGAGAGAGAGAAGAAGTGAGTGAGAGTAGCACTACAGCACACCATTGAACGCACCACAGCGCACACAGCCACCACCCACACACATAGATGTATAAAAGAAGCTCGCGCTCAAGGAGTGTCTAGTCGCACAACACACAGCAAGTGCTGTCACTGTTGTGCACCAGTTGCCAGAAAAGAAAGGCGGAGCACCAGTTATGTTATCTGACGAATAAAACCCTTTGCTATAGGTGGCGCGTGTTGAAGAGCCTCTTAATAAAAGAGAACCCTGCTCGCGGCTCGGTGCGTATCCCGGTCATCGTCCGAGGATGCAGGTGGAGCCCCTAGAAGTGTGTGTGTCACGGCTTCGTCCTTTCCATTCAATCGGGCATCATGGTGACCAGAGGTAGGCGCACTCCTCGTGTTGAGAGGCAGAGGTATGCGTGGCAGCTTCCTTCGAGCAAGCAGGCCCTGTCAATAGTGTGGAACTACACACGTTAGGTGAGGAGCGCGCGCGCTCCACCGCCCCCCGCCCCCGCCCGCCCGCGGACGCCCCGACTGCACGCACAAGCCGCAACCTACTTTACTACTATATTTCTGCCTCTCATGAATCCGGATGATTTTTCTTTAGAATATAATGCACAGCTTCAGTAAACATGGAGCATTGGCATCATTGGTTACAATCCGAGGGGTGAAGGAAACAGTGTACATTACATGTACATTATTCCATGTCACAATAGGTGCATTACAAGTCACTCATTCAGCATGCGCATTGTCTGCTCGAGCCGCTATTTTTTTAAGATAATCATAAATTGAATAAAATAATAAATAAAACATTTTAAAGTACTTTATGCTAAGCTAAGTTTTATTAAAAAAAAATTTTCAATGAAAAACTTATGCGTATAGAATGTAATTCGTGGATAATTACAAGCTAAATTGTGTTTATGCAAATGAAAGAAATATGATAGCGTAATGTTCTACCAATGAAATTCTCTAATTGCTGTGCTGTGCTAATGTGTGATATTTCAATTGCAAACTAACACCATTTATGCCCATTTCTGCTGGGGCCAGTACTTATACTGCCAAGAACCAACACTCGCATCTAATGGTTATCCTATGAAGCGTTGGTGGTGGGGGGGGTGGCTCAAAGAGCAGAGTGTACACCGATGCCAAAAATCTTTTGTTAAGATTTCATGGTAGGGCAAATGTCCATACTCTGACATCCAATCTAATACTGCTCACGTTGCGCAGTTGGAACAATATTCAGGCGCACGAATCAGCTCTCGACTCTTAAGACACTGACATGCGATTTTGGCGACAGGACACGCAGCAAGCAACACTAGACAGAGATGCGTTGCCGTTTTTCATTCCGCCGTGCCGGACCTTCTGTACTGCACCTGCGAACAAGTGTAGCAGGCTTTGTCGGCCGCTCTAAAGTATCCTTCACCATGTGACCGTCATGCCAGTGATTCCTTGCAAGTAGGTCAAACCCATCAGAACTTGAATCTCAGTAATGCGCTATACTTCAGTAGCAGAACTCATTTAAAAACCAAAATCTATGCCAAAGAATTGAATCAAAATCTTTTGCTTTGTGCAGAATAGTTGGCCTCGACCTGACACAGGCCCAAGCAAACATATTCCCGCAGATTATCAAACTTACGATCAAAATTAAATGTGTTGTGATTAAGGCAGTATCAATATGGGACAAAATGGAGATGGGAATGAAATAAGATTGCCATTATTTGGTTTGTAGCCATAAATAAAATATAGTATAAATAAATAAATATATAGTAATACTTCTACATAAAGGTTCTTCGATTGATCTGACAGCTTGACATGCTAACAGCAGTAGAAACTGCCTCTTCTGTTTTGCTAACATGAAGGGCAGTCCCTGGTGTGGATAGCTGCAACATGCTTGTCATTACACAGGCACACTTATCTGAGCATGTGGGCTGGCATTGCCAGAGGATGACATTAATCTGGCCACTAGCTACTCGGTCAATTCACAAGAAAATACCGTTTGTCATTTTAATGATTAAAATTACATCTTAAGCTGGCCTGGTCGTAAAAGTGGGCATAACATCATCGAGGAATAGTTTCTTTAATTCCCCCTGCGCCACCCCGCACCCCCGGCAACGCCCCCGCCCGCCGACCCTCACACCCCACCAACCACCCCACAAACACAATCAACACCCTCCACACACAAGGGTGCCCACACGGCTCGTCGTGACGCTCAGCGCGTCAGACAGCACACGCCCCACCCGCAACGGCACACTCAGCAAAAACACACACCCATCCTGAGCAACCACACACACACACAACACCCACCACCACACAAACCCACACATACACAGCACCCACACAACCACATTAGGAGGGAAGAGAGAGAGAGAGGAGAGGAGAGAGAGAGAAGAGAGAGAGAGAGAGAGAGAGAGAGAGAGAGAGAGAGAGAGAGGGGAGAGAGAGAGAGAGATGAGAGCAGAGAGAGAGAGAGAGGAGATGAGAGAGAGAGAAAAAGATTAGTTAAGAGAGAGAGAGAGACGTATCTGGGTGAGGACCCGCTGAGAGAGAGAGAGAGAGAGAAGAGAATTGAGAGAGGAGAGAAGATAGAGAGAGAGAGAACAAAGAGAGAGAGGAGAGAGAGATGTGTGGAGAGAGATGCACAACGCGAACACACGTTAGAACCGAGAGAGCGAGAGTTTGTCGCAGTGTAGTGCCAAAAATAAACTGAAAATAATATTATCTGAACGTATCCGATTGAAGTGACAAAGTAACATACTCACACTTTTGCGCGCGACGCGAACCCACCCCACAGGTTACACACCACGCACGCAGCAGCACGTCACGGTCGCGGCATACACATACCAGAGCCACCACATTTCCGAGACTGCACTACACCAAGCACACATCAGTTCGTGAACACACATGATCATCACAGTGCTTGTTTTCCACCAGCCAGCAGAGATGAGAGAGAGAGAGAGAGAGAGAGAGAGAGAGAGAGAGCGAGAGAGAAAAGAGAAGAGAGAGAGAGAGACGAGAGAGCCGAAGAGAGCGAGAGATCAGAGACGAGAGAGAGAGAGAGAGAGAGAAAGAGAGAGAGAGAGAGAGAGAGAGGAGAGAGTAGAGAGAGAGAAGAAGAGAGAGAGAGAGAGAGAGAGAGAGAGAGAGAGCGGAGAGAGAGAAGAAGAGAGAGAGAGAGTGTGTGAGAGAGATGCAAACGCACACACACGTAGAAGAGAGAGCGAGAGTTTGTCCAGTGTATGCCAAAAGGAATATTATTTTATTGAACGTATCGATTTGAAGTGAAAGTACATACTCACCTTTGCTTGTTGTTTTCTTTGAGATCGCATAGACCCGCGCACATGAATGAACTGACTAGCATACATGCAGCGAGACATTAGCGCTCCTAGTGGTAGCTTGAGCCTCACGCTATCGTAGTGCACAGACTTTGCTCCTTCAACACGGCATACTCGACCCACCATACTGATGAGGACTGCCACTCTAGCCGTTTTCCTATTAGTATAAACGTCGGGGTTTTGCTGTGTAATTATCCTAACTGTCAGTGTCCAACCCACCTGACTTTGGGAAAGGACCATAACCTTATACGACCTGTCATAATTATCTGGCTGCAAATCGAGAGACCGACATAAAGAAGAACAGGTTTGGACCAATAGGTTACCTCATATCCTGTCTTCTCATGGACATTTTTATAGTCTGCGGCGTTTATGAGCGCGGTTCTTAACTAGAGGCTAGATATGAGCATTACCCTGAGATATCGCGCACACAGTTAAGTGTAAAGGATAACAACGTCCCGGGTGGATATTACCATATGAGCTATAACGGAAAAGCGATGTCGCCTCCATTGTCCGCGTGCATGTTGTGACATAACATGTCTTAAAATAATCTTTCAGCGAACCGTGACTGTCAAGACGACTAAACCTAATAGGTTATTATAACATACTCCATTGGGATAGCATATATACTATTGTTGAGGTTACTTCAGTACCGTAGTTTTATTGGCGTAAACTAAAGAAACTAGGAATGAATCGCTAATATACAGTATTGCAGAATCATGCAAATAAGCGGCCATTTTGGCTTATGCAAAATCGGAAGATTGCGTGGGGAGGCATCTAGACTTCGATGTCAAACAAGATACGATCCCAGGAAAGTTACGTCTATTATAAGATAAAGTCCAATATATAGATCATACGTAAGTCATGATGGAAAGAACGAGAACAGACCGCTATCTAAGAGGACGTCGTTGCTGTTGAATAAGCACTTGACAGCGATATATGTGAGCGCGATAGAGTTTTGAGTAGTTAACCAGCAACGTTGTCGCTTCTCTATTTGGCCCTGTGTCTGTATTCCCGCCAACACTTTAAATGTGGCTATTCGGCTATGACATAACACCTAAGAACTAAGGCAACGAAAGCCAGGAACGCAACAGAAAAGAAACTGAGCACATAAACGCTGGATTGGTCTTTGCCAAGAAACTCATTAACGATTCACAATTCGTGTATTTAACAAGGTTTCCTAACACCAGCAACGACTCACCGAACCTACACTATAGCGGCAATGTGCGCCAATGCTTGAGACAGATCGGCAGAGTAGCGTCAGCTAGCGAAAGTTCACCCTAGCACAACTTTCGCTGTTGTGCATCCGTGGCATGATCTCAGCGTAACTCGAACCCCACGAAATGTCAACCCAACACCAATTTCTTCTAATACACACTACATTCCATATAACCAGGGTATAATGACATCCGTTGTCATTATTAACCCCTAGAATTACTCCATATATACTTAATTACATTACAATACATTACATATACATACATTACATGCAATAGCCAATTACATATACCCTCCTGATATACTATATTGCCGATATATTGCAATTTCAGTCCAACATGACCGAATACTTGATATGAAATGCATCCATCAGCGGGCAATTTGTCTGTTCAACTCAATGGTCTCGCACAGAGGAATAGCGATGCGGGATATTGGATACGACCTGCCGTGAGTAGTATATGACCCCAATATGCATTCTATGATGCATATATATGTAAAAAAGGAAGTCTTTTACTGTGCAACTTCTATTCGCGTGTCGTCACAGACTCATGACTGTATCCTATGCATCGCCCCCGCCTCTCATCACCACCTCCTCTTTTTCCGCCCTCTCCCTCTTCATCGCCCGCCTCTATCCATCGGCGCGCTACTCCTCCCGCTGCATATATCTCCCCACTCTCTCACTGCGTGGAGCGCTCTCCTCCGCTAGCTGCTTGGCCTTCATCACACTTGCCAATCTTATCCATCCGTGTATCAACCTCTTACTGCTGTGCCGCATCTCCTCTCTCTCGTAATATATAGTCTCCGCCCCCTCGTCTCTCCCTCCGCCGCACTCTCCCACTCACCCATCCGCACGACGACGCGGCCTCTGCCTCGTTAGCACTATGACAGCCAGACACATGGGGCACAGACCACAGACGCACAGCACCGCGCACACGCACCCCGCACAGCGCACGAGCGCAAACACGCGCACGCCGCACACGCAACGGCGGCGCACACGCAACGCGCGCGCACCGCACCCAACACACACAACACACGCCGCGCGAGCGCGCGCCACACGACACACGCACACGCCATGACGCAAACGCGCGCGCACAGCCACGACCTAACACACACACAACACACGCGCGCCCACGACCAAACGCACACCGCAGCACACGCCAGGCAGCACGCACACGCAATGCGACAAACACACACCACCAGCCCACGCGCGCACGCACGCACGCACTCACCACGCACCGCACGCGACGCACGCACGGAGGCACGCGACGCACGCACATACACACACAGACAGCACACGAGACCCACACCACACTACACACACATCAAAAACACACACCACACCGCACACACACACACACAAATACAACACCCACACACAGGCACACACACACACACACACACACACACCACACACAACCGACATTCAACACACACAACACAACACACACACACACAACACACACCCACACACACACACACACACAGCAGGCCCACACACACCCAACACAACTTATTGCCTGATACGCCTATTTAGTTATGATGGTTAGAATACGCGCTCAACATTTGTGTCGCCCGGTAAACTGCTGGACCCGATTCACACCGCTGTCGTCTGCAGTCTGCTTCACCATTAACAACAGCACCTTTCTGAGCCTTCTCATACCTGGTTATTGGGAGCCGTACACCGTCAACAATTCGCATGTCATCTATGACACCGAACCGTGGTTACGTGGTAAGCACCCCCACCCACACCCCCTCATCGCGGGATGCGCACCTACTTGTGATGGTCATGCACCCTTGAGTGATGATAGCCATTTGGGCCACCATAGTATATAGTATATATATAGTATATAGTCTATAGTATATATAAGTAATAGTTATATAGATATATCAATAAGTAATAGTAACTAGAGCCCGTATTTACTGTCGTGTGGCGAGGCCAAGCGGTAAATTCGCACACACAGCAACCTGAAGGAGGCGCGACAGGTATCGCGTCTCCCGTACGTTATCTCCCGAAGAAGTTTTTGTTCGGCTAACAAAGCCGAGTGATGACGACGTTAACTCTCACCTTTATCACATACAGATGGTCATGACAAGTAAGGTATAGGTGCATGTAAACACATACGTTTGCCTGCAATTGCATAGTAACGGTTGCTATGCAAAACACGTGCGAAAAGCTACAATCAGCTGGAGCATCAATTTAATCGCCCTAGATTCATACACATCATTCCTCCGCAGGTGAAGTAGTTCAGATGTTTTACCAGAGCAGCGTTTATTTAAAAAAGCTGCAGGATTCAACCATAAAAACAAGGCATTCTAACTATAGTTTCAATGTAAAATAGTTTTAATTTTTAAACCCAGCATGGGTGCAACGTAACTCAATTTCTAATTGCATTTTCTGCACTAGGCTAGACTACGGCCTAAAAGCCTTGCCGCGCCTTCTTCAAGTTGCTGTGTATGCAAATTTACTGCTTGGCCTCGCCACACGACAGTAAATAACGTGAAAAGCATGTCGTGCAAAAGTACGATTTATGTCAAAACGAAGGAAGCTACGCGGTTTGTAATACTACCGGAAGATAGAATAAGGACCAGTAAACAAAAGAAGCTCATGTTTGTATACATTTGTTTTTTTATTCACATCGAACTCGTGCGACAAAATGTAGGGAAATCCGTACCAAATACGTGTCAAACTCGATCCTTTGTCTTTATTAACTCTTGATATACATGTATATATTGTTCTCAGGGCAAGTCCAGCCCATGATTTGGTAGGATCCTGAGGATTATGGTGTAGCCTAGCTCTAGTACTATAGCTCGCGTACTGTTGCCGCAGGCCTGCGGCAACTGTACGCGGGCTATAGTACTAGAGCTAGGTGTAGCCAAGAATAGAGTCAAATTATAAAACCTAGGGCATAATTTAATAGTCTATAGTGATGTCTCTCTGACACTCACTTCGAATGGCCCGCCCACATAGATCACAAATTCACGATGTTTTGTCGCTCGTACTAAATAAAATGTAGTAAATCTATGTATATTACAATTTACAGCACACATTGTGTAAAAATTAATGGTACAATAAACATGTAATGATTTAATAAATATTTTATTTTACAAAGCCGGCCGGCGGTGTTGACAATCATGGGACTCGATGAGAACAGCAAGTGCACATCACACTGGGAGAGTCTGTTGTTCCCAATGACACAACGCCAGTAGAACAACAAGTGAATGCCTGTAGATGTAGAACAACATGCAAGTAAATGCATGTAGAACAACAAGTGAATATGTCTGTATAAGAACAAGTGAACGCCTGTAGAACAACAAGTGAATGACTGTTGAACAACAAATGAATGCCTGTAGAACAACAAGTAAACACCCATGGAACAACAAGTGAGCGCCTGTAGAACAACAAGTAAACACTCATGGAACAACAAGTGAGAGCCTGTAGAGCAACAAATGAACACCCATAGAACAACAAGTGCACGTCTGTGGAACAGCAAGTGAACGTCGCACGATCAACGGCAGGACGCGCGCGATGCAGCCCACGGCAGAAATAAAGCGCCTCCTGGCAGAGGATTCCGACGACGCGGACGAAGACGTACACTTCTCTGCGGGCGTGGAGCCGCTGACGACGACGCGGGACTTTGACTCGGTGCTGGAGGCGGTGGGCAGCCTCGGACGCTGGCACGTGCGGCCCGTCATCGTGACGTGCGTCTTCGGCATCGCGCTGTCGCTGCAGAACGTCGCGACGACGTTCATCGCGGCCACGCCCGACCACTGGTGCAGCGCGCCCGCGCTCGCGCACCTCGACGCGGACGAGTGCAAGAACGCGAGCATCCCGAGAGAGATGCGCGACGGGGAGGTGGCGTTCGCACGATGCTCGATGTACCGCGGAGCGCTCAATGACAGCGACGACCGGACGGTCGTGCCGTGCCAGCACGGGTGGAGCTACGACATGCCGGCGGGTGCCAGCACCGTCGTCACCGACGTAAATGTTTTGCGATTGGACCTGGGGGGGGGGGGTGATTGGTAATGATTTATGATTGGTTGGTAATTGTAGTTGCGGATTTGCTTGTGTTCAAAACTCGTGTAATAACTTTATAACATATTGTGGGTAATGTTGTTAATGCTTCTATGCTACATAGTACCAGGAGTGAATAATAATGGATCTATTATTATTCACTCCTGATAGTACAGGTGCCGTGTGTGTAGTGTATGGTGCAGCTGTTGCCAGTGTGTACCTGTGTGTACCTAAATGTTCCTTACAGTGGGACCTCGTTTGTAGACCGTGTGGGAGTGGCTGGCAGCTGGCGTACAGAGCTGTTACCTGTGTGTACCTGTGTGCATAAGTTGTATTAGAACGGAAAATTAGGTTAGTTGGTGACATTCGTGGTGGATTCACTTACAGCTGGAATCATGCACACGTGCACAAACAGGAAAAAGTTGATGCGAGGCGTGCAACTTTCGCTAGATGACGCTAACTCTCCGGCCCTCGTCTCAAGCCACTCTGGCCACATGCTCTATATGTAGGTTGGGTGAGCTCGTGCTGTGTAGGAAACCCTAATGTTAAATATAACACGATTGTGAAACTCGTTAATGAGTTTCTTGGCAAAGAACCAATCCAGCGTTATATGTTCAGATATTCTTCTGTTGCTTCATGGCATTTACGTTGCCTCAAATTTCTTAGATGTTATGTCCATGACCCAATAGCCACATTTAAAGTGTTGGCGGGAAAATACAGACACAGAGGCCAATATAGCAGGGAACGACAAATTAAACGTGCTGTTAACTAACTCCAAACATCTATCGCAGTACACATATATACGCTAGTCAAATGTGCTATTCAAACAGCAACGACATCATCTTAGATAGCGGTCATGATTCCCTTTCTTATCACATCATTGACTTATCTACATAATCTATATAATTGACTTATCTTATAATAGACGTAACTTTCCTGATCGTATCTTGTTTAAATTAAACTCCTAAGAAATCCTTTAACGCAAATCTCCCTAATTTGCATAAATCCAAAATGGCCGCTAATTTTCATGATTCTGCAATATTATAATAGCGATTCACTTCCTAGTTTCTTTATTTTACGCAAAATAAAAACTAGGTACATGGAAGTAACCTCACTAAAATGTATATATGATATACCACATGTATATGTATAAATAACCTATTAGGTTAGTCGTCTCTGACAGTCACCGGTCGCATGAAAATTAATTTTAAAACATGTTATTGTCAA
>NW_014578099.1:23271-24828 GCF_000485595.1 Priapulus caudatus
GTTAAAAAAAATATATGTTTTTCCCTTTGATTGCGTGTTTGTTTCATTGCTCAGTACACTAGTACCAAGAGTTAATAAAGACAAACAAGAAAAATAAAATTTGTCTTTATGTACATCAATGCTGGTTAGTGTAGAAAAACGCTAAGAGATGGCGCGACGTGCACCGGTAAGGCGGTAACCGGTCTGATGTTTACGATTTGCCATGCATGCGTTGTCTGCGTTTTTGAGGTTAGTAAACACCAAGGAGCTAAACACAAGCACAGGCTACGAACGTAATGGCATACATTAGCAGACAGTACCTGTATGATAGAATTAATCATTGCTCCATAACTCACCAAGACTACGACCTTTTTGCTACCTTCCTGTTTTGTATCCCAAACATTGTAACAGGATTGTGCCACCTTCCGTAGCGTAATGACGTGGCAGGTCGTCATGGACCAGGGCGGATGATATGGCATGTCCTGATATTGTGAGAACAATATTAAAATTATGAATATATACATCAGGAGTTAATAAAGACAAAGTAGTTTGACACGTATTTGGTACTGATTTCACTACATTCTGTCGTACGAGTTCGATGTGAATAAAAATACAAATGTATACAAACATGAGCTTCTTTTGTTCACTGCCATTGGTCCTTATTCTATCTTCCGGTAGTATTACAAACCGCGTAGCTTCCTTCGTTTTGACATAAATCGTACTTTTGCACGACATGCTTTTCACGTTATTTACTGTCGTGTGGCGAGGCCAAGCGGTAAATTCGCACACACAGCAACCTGAAGGAGGCGCGACAGGTATCGCATCTCCTGTACGTTATCTCCCGAAGAAGTTTTTGTTCGGCTAACAAAGCCGAGTGATGACGACGTTATCTCTCGCCTTTATCACATACAGATGGTCATGACAAGTAAGGTATAGGTGTAAACACATACGTTTGCCTGCAATTGCATAGTAACGGTTGCTATGCAAAACACGTGCGAAAAGCTACAATCAGCTGGAGCGTCAATTTACTCGCTCTAGATTCATACACATCATTCCTCCGCGGGTGAAGTAGTTCAGATGTTTTGCCAGCGCAGCGTTTATTTAAAAAAAAACTGAAGGATTCGACCATAAAAACAAGGCATTCTAACTATAGTTTCAATGTAAAATAGTTTTAATTTTTAGCTCACCTTGACATCGTCAAGCTGAGCTATTGCCATGGGTTGTCGTTCGTCGTACGTCCGTCCGTTTGTCCGGCAACATTTGGTTTCGGTCAACGATAACTCAGGAACCATTTGACCCACATGTTTGAAATCGGGTATAGTTGTTACTGCTATGCTCCCATATTGAACGTCTTATTTTTGAGCACGCCAGTCAACGTACTTTCGCGCCACGGCAATTTTTTGCAAAAAATGGGAATTGCCATTAGTCAGTTCAGGTTCAAGGGATTTTGCTCATTTTTGGTATGTGAATGAATAAGGCATAGGGGTTTTGATTATGCAAATTAGGTAGGGTTTGGCAATTATATAGCATATATATATATAGACATGCAGATATTAAACAGTCTGTGGTGTGACACTC
>NW_014578099.1:26225-39200 GCF_000485595.1 Priapulus caudatus
TACAGTGGGACCTCGTTTGTAGACCGTGTGGGAGTGGCTGGCAGCTGGCGTACAGAGCTGTTACCTGTGTGTACCTGTGTGCATAACCTGTGTATACCTGTGTGTGTTACAGTGGGACCTCGTTTGTAGGTGGGAGTGGCTGGCAGCTGGCGTACAGAGCTGTTACCTGTGTGTACCTGTGTGCATAACCTGTGTATACCTGTGTGTGTTACAGTGGGACCTCGTTTGTAGGTGGGAGTGGCTGGCAGCTGGCGTACAGAGCTGTTACCTGTGTGTACCTGTGTGCATAACCTGTGTATACCTGTGTGTGTTACAGTGGGACCTCGTTTGTAGGTGGGAGTGGCTGGCAGCTGGCGTACAGAGCTGTTACCTGTGTGTACCTGTGTGCATAACCTGTGTATACCTGTGTGTGTTACAGTGGGACCTCGTTTGTAGGTGGGAGTGGCTGGCAGCTGGCGTACAGAGCTTCTACATGTTTGGGTTTCTTGTGGGATGCATCATACCAAGTGCATTATCTGACAGGTAAGGAGAGCAGCATTAACTAACTCTTATATGTACTTTGTTTTATCATGTACGTTTATTATTTACCCCCAGTGTACCTAATTATTCACTCTATTATTTATCCTATTATCTATCCTAATATTTATTCTATAATTTATCCTAATATTTGCCCTATTATTTATCATATATATATATATATATATTTATCATCAATTTACCTATTTGTCCCCTATTTACCTAATTATTTATCTTACATTTACTAACCAGTCATCCAATTATCAGGCTTATTATTAAAGTTTTGGACAGTAATAAATAATAAACTTGTTGTTACAAGAGTAAATCGTGTATCAATCAAATATTTTTAAGAATTATAGCAGGAAATCATTCAATGTTCACAGGAAGGGCAGGAGGACTACGATGATGATATGCATAGCAGTGTTCTGTCTCAGCTCAATCCTCGCTGCCTTCGCGCAATCCTATAAAGTCTTCTGCTTCTTCCGCTTCCTCATCGGGGTGTCCGGAGGGGGCGCCATGAACTGTACATACGTCTATGGTACGTAATCTCTGCAGGGATCATGATCGGCTTATCATTCGGAGCCAGCTCAACAATCCTCCTTCTGGGATATTGTTACTGGGATGGTCACACTAGACCAGTCTACACGTGTTTTGCACACGTGCATGCCAAATTGTCGTCTGCAGAACTTGCCTTATTTAGCAGCATTTTTGGAATGTTGCTATTGCAATGGTGATTGGCAGGAGCTACATATATAAATTATTCAGGCAGATAGATCCATCTCTAATATAAATGAAATTTGTACTTTTTTTCTAACCGGCAATTACTGTTTCAGCATTAGAGAATGTTGGAGCTCCGTACAGAAACCGTGTCAGCAACACAATGCATCTCATCGGAATATTCGGACTCCTGCTGCTGCCTGTCTTCTCCTGGCTGTTCCCCAGGTGGCAGCACATGCAGCTTGCCATCTCCATCTGGGTGGTGATATGCATGAGCTTTTATTTGTGAGTGATTGTGTCTGCCTGATGTTGCAGTTTTAATGCATGGCGCAATTCGCTAATGTAAAAACCGGAAATGCAAATTTGAGTTAAATTGAAATAGTCAAAAAGAGTAGTCAAATAAGTAATAATAATCAAAATAATAACAATAATAATGCTAAAAATTAATAAAGTTGCTTCTCTATCGTTCGTAAGAATTTTGCATTTGACACACCGATGAGCGATCAGTGTATCGTCCGTGGTCGCGTGACGTAGCCGTCGTGATGATTGTCGCGTTGCCACGGCGACGATGTTGCAGCCTGATCCCGGAGTCGCCGCGCTGGCTGTACGCGGAGGGACGGCGGGAGGAGTGCGAGCAAGCCCTGCGTCGCATCGCTCGCAGCAACGGCACCACCTACCCCGAGCATGTACAGCTGAAGCTTGACAGAAAGGTGAAATGCTCACGCTGCGCCGCGTAGTACGCTGCAGCACCTCGTAGTAAGCCGGCGCCTCTTGCAAGCAGCCGTGACAGTCTCATAAAATTGACCTGACCATCTGAGTGAGATGGCTGCACCCAGCTTGGACATTGTTTGGTGCAGACCAGTTGCTGCGTGTATTTTACACGTGCATCCAGAATGTCGACTTTGAGATGTACTATGTCGATGCTGATTGGTTAGAGACCGTCCATCAGGCCAAGTGACAGGTCCGTCTTGCGAGTCCGGAAGCATATACTCCATGTCTTATTGTCTGAAACCCTGATTCAATATCGCAGTCTGCAGGACCATGTCAAAATTGCCGAAACAAAATTTTTTTTTTAAACATCGAAAAGAATACATCTGTTGGTGTGCTGAAATCATCACCTTGAGTAATGACCAGCAGATGACACAATAATATATGTAGCATACTGTCACTGTGTGTTTGTTCCTCTGTGGTGTAGAAGCATCTGGTGAAGTCTCCTGATGGCAAGGTGAGAGAGCCCAGCATCCTAGACACAGTGCGTACACCGAATATGAGGCGAAAATCACTCAACCTGATGTTTCAGTGGCAAGTAGAGTAGCATATTGACAATCAAAGGCATAACTAATCTAATAATAATAATAATAATAATAATAATATTAATAATGTTATCATCATCATCACTCTTGATCATGAGCATGACATGTAACATCTACTCTCTGTGTGACAAGATTATACTGTCACTCATCCATTACGTGTACATACGGTACCTGATCTACCTGTACACACCTGTATTAATCTTCATCGACCTGTGTCTACCTGCTGCTACATGTACATAGCTGTGTCTACCTGCATCTCACTGTCTACCTGTGTTAATCTGTACATACCTAAGTATACCTGCTTCTACCTGTGTGTGTCTATGCATTCCTTTGTCTACCTGTACATACCTGTGTCTACCTATACATACCTGTGTCTACCTATATATACCTGTGTCTACCTGCATTTACATATGCCTACCTGCACCTCATGTTGTCTACTTGCATTTACCTATACATACCTGTGTCTTGCTGCACCTATCTATGTCTATTGGTACATACCTGTGTGTGCCCGTACATACCTATATGTGCCTTTACATACCTATACGTACCTGTGTGTGTTCGTAATACCTATACGTACCTGTACCTGCAGGTTCACGGTCTCGCTCGTCTACTACGGCCTCACGCTCGGCTCGACCGGCTGGACGAAGAATCCCTACGTGGGCTTCACGGTGAACGTGCTCGCCGAGTTCCCGTCGGTGCTGCTCTGCGCCGCGCTGCTCAAGTATTGCGGCCGCCGCCTCGCTCTCGCCTCCACCATGCTGCTGGCCGGCGGATTCTGCCTACTCACCGCCGTGCCGTGGCTGCCGCGTGAGTGTCCGCACCTGCGTTTGTGATTACCTGTCTGTAAAGGACGACTGTCTATAAAGGACACCTGTCTATTAAGGACAACTATCTGTAAAGGACACATGTCTATTAAGGTCGTCTGTAAAAGAGGGGGGGGGGAAGAATCAGAATCGGAGTCAGAGTCGTTTTGAGATGTGTCGCGAACGGTTTTGTTATTAGTATTCCCCGGTTAAAACAACCCGTACATTACAGGTTTCACTGTACCTGCTTTCTGCCATCTCCTGTTTGCTAGCTGAGTGTGCATCAATGTTGTGTTATGTCTGCATGTGCCCAAAGTGATTGCCCTCTAGTTTCAGTGAACAAGTGAGTCATGGATACACTGGCTTCATGCAGTGACAGTGTCGCCCTCTATTTTCAGTGAACGAATGGATCGTACCCCTGCTGGCGTCACGCAGTGACAAGTGTCGCCCTCTATTTTCAGTGTAGGAGTGGATCATGCCTACGCTGACGTCGCGCAGTGACAAGTGTCGCCCTCTATTTTTTCAGTGAATGAGTGGATCTTGCCCCT
Source organism: Priapulus caudatus (assembly GCF_000485595.1). Taxonomy (NCBI): domain Eukaryota; kingdom Metazoa; phylum Priapulida; class Priapulimorpha; order Priapulimorphida; family Priapulidae; genus Priapulus; species Priapulus caudatus. The sequence goes on from NW_014578099.1 coordinate 30,123, forward strand.
GCTGGCGTCGCTGGGTAAGATGTTCGTCGCGGCGACGTTTGCCACCGTCTACATCTACAGCAGTGAGCTGTACCCGACAGTGCTGCGCAACGTGGGCCTCGGAAGCAACTCTGTACTCGCACGCATCGGCGCCATGGCTGCTCCCTACATCAATCTGCTGGTGAGCGCCCCCTAGTGACAGCTCCTTATATTTACCTGATGGTAAGCGCCCCTTAGTGATAGCTCCCTATATTAACCTGATGGTAAGCGCCCCCTAGTGACAGCTCCCTATATTAACCTGATGGTAAGCGCCCCCTAGTGATAGCTCCCTATATTAACCTGATGGTAAGCGCCCCCTAGTGACAGCTCCCTATATTAACCTGATGGTAAGCACCCGTTAGTGACAGCTCCCTATATTAACCTGGCCCCCGATTGACCGATCGCTACGGAAACCAGGAAAGCGCCTCGTGGCCGCGTCTGTTGTGTAGATGGAGCCACTGATGTGGACTTGTGTTGTAGGGGGAGCATGAGAAGCGGCTGCCATTGTTTCTGTTCAGCGCGCTCGCCGTGGCGGCGTCTGTTGTGTAGATGGAGCCACTGATGTGGACTTGTGTTGTAGGGGGAGCATGAGAAGCGGCTGCCATTGGTTCTGTTCAGCGCGCTCGCCGTGGCGGCGTCCGTCGTCGCGATGCTGCTGCCGGAGACTCGGGATCAGTTGCTACCGGAGACACTGGAAGATGCGGAGCTGTTTGGCCGGTCAGTCCTCTCACTCCTCTATACGCTACTGTTATATCACTATACTAGTATGTACACTTCTGTTATAAATTACCATATACCACTGGCTGCATGGTTCCTTTAGCATTAGTCGCTTCAACGTACGTGGCTCTTATTGATCGGTTGGCATACTCCAGCCTGTTCCAGTTTCCCCTGGCTCATAATAATCCTCCAGTCGTTGCTAATGAATGTTCACTGTTGTCATCACTAATTGTTTTATACCCCTATCTTAATTGATCTATTACCCCCATATCCTGTAACAACCTTTATTACACTACATAATACCCATTAGTGCCTTTACTATGCTACACTACTATATACTATACTATCAGGAGTGAATAATAATAGATCTATTATTATTCACTCCTGATACGATTGTATGACTGTATAACTATATACTCCACTGTTATATCACTGTATACTACTATAGTACTCCACTGTTATATTACTGTATACTACTGTATACAATACCACTGCATACAGCTATATACTATACTATTGTATCACTAATAATAATAATGAAATAATAATAATAATAGGAAAAAATAATAATTATATAATATATTGTAAATTCATTATTATATCTTTTATATCATCAGCCAGCGAATAATCCGATAAGGGAATAATGCTCCGCACATATATCTGTTTCAGAGACCAGCAGCTGTGTCAGCTTTATCCCCCGCCACCCACCCAGTATTCACGTCATCCTGGTAGGGCAGGAAAACACGAGAAATAGATCCAAGATTCCAGGAACTCCTGATATGAGAGGAAAATACGAAAAATAGATCCGAACATATATAAACTCGTGAAAGGAAGAGAAATCACAAGAAATAGAGACCAGCATACATGAACTCCTGCTAGGATGAGAATACAGGAGAAAGAAGTCCCAGTGTCCAAAATAATTACTCTGTTTTATGATCACGTATTTATTTTTAGCTCACCTTGACATCGGCAAGCTGAGCTATTGCCATATGGGTCGTCGTACGTCCGTCCGTCCGTCCGTCAACATTTCGCTACGGGTCAACGATAACTCAGGAACCGTTTGGCCCACATGTTTGAAATTGGATATAGTTGTTTACTGCTATGGCTCGCATAATTAAACGTCCTATTTTGAAGCACGCCAGCCTCGACGTACTTTCGAGCCACGGCAATTTTTTGGGCAAAAGTGGGAATTGCCATTAGTCAGTTCAGGTTCAACGGATTTGCTCATTTTTGGTATGTGAATGAATAAGGGCTAGGGGTTTTGATATTTAAAAAAAAAAATTATGCAAATTAGGTAGGGTTTGGCAATTATATAGCATATTATATAGACACAAAACAGTCTGTGGTGTCACACTCGGCTGGTTCGTTTTACAAGATTTCATTGACAATATCTTTAATGCAAAATTGGTATTTCCTTTCCACCCTGCCGATAAAACGTCTATATTAGAGTAAAGTTTTACGAAAACATGTCGGAACGCAGCATAACCTATTTATTTCAAATGCATCGCTACAAAGCGGGTATAGCGCCATCTACGGTCACAAATTGTGATTCATTTTGTTTATAAATTATTATTGCGATATACAGATGGCAATCGTTTCTATAATGTACGTCGATGGTTGCTCAATTAAAACTGACTTCTTCTACTCACTCATTTGCATCCTTTTTAGCTCATCTGACATAGTCAGATGCAGCTTGTGAATCGCACGATGCGCCCGTCGTCCGTGCCGTGCGTGCGTGCGTGCGTGCGTCCGTCAACAGTTGGGCACAAATCTTAACCGCTCGACGTACGGTCACGATATTCGGCACATCGGGGGGGATCGTCAAAACGAGTTGGGATGACGAAGCTGGGGTCAAAGGTCAAAGGTCAAGAGGTGTAAGAAGGGGGAACATTCACTCCTTAACTTAAGGTATAGGGAGGAAATGCAGAATTGCGGCAAGCAAATCTAAACGGCTCGACCTAGGCTCGTGATAGTCGGTGTGTAGCATCATGGTAGGAAAAGCGCATCACTGTGCCGAAATTGGAGTCACGAGGTCAAAGGTCAATGGGCACAGGCAGATTTAAACATTTTCTGAGGTCATGGTCTGACGGAGGCGAATGAAAAACTTTTTGTTTCAGCCGGTGACGCTAAGCATTTTTATGGCCCTTATTGAAAGGACCATGAATATGATCCCTTCCTGCTGGTCATGCGAAGAGTAACGTGTCGATAACCTTTTGACCGCTCAGAGAGGGGTTAAATATGGATTGTCTTACTGTCCTGTTAAAAGAATTGATTGCCGGGTTTGCATAGTAAGCATCTATACAATGCCATGGATTACGAGCTAGACAATGTCACAGTGAAATTTCAAAAAGCTAAATTTGGTTTAAGAAGGTTTATGCTCGCTTAAACATGCTATAATTTCTATGGAATCTCTGCTACTGTCAGTACTTGTTACGATTGTAACGTATGGCCACTGCAGTGGCATGTGGTGGTGGCTTGTGTAATTGTTTTTGACTGCGTTAAATTCAGTTACAGGTGGCCAGCTCTCTAATTGCAGGCCTGTATAGGTTGGCATAGGTAAATGGATGAGTGGCTTACGCTATTCCTGTCTTGCAAATAAGTTGTTGCTACTACATACGATGGAGAGCTTCCAATCTTTAATCTGAAAGACACTTAAAGTACCGCAATCTGCGTGGCAACTTTCATAACGATCCCCAAACATTCTTTTGAGAAGGTTCCTGGATACCATCCCTGTGCATTCAACTGTTTCGGCGTGTATGTGAACACATTTGGGAACTAACAGGGGTTACACTAGAAGAATCCCACCACTACCACCACAAGAGTCACCGCAGTAGAGCAGTTAGATGAGCGCTCTCGCTCCGCGGCACTTGTTGTGGTGAGCTACAGTGTCATTGACACTTTCATTAAATTCATGTTTATGTAAATAATAATTATTTGTATATGGGTACTAAACACTTATCAAAGGGTTTATTGCGAAATTATTGCTCCCAAACGCTCAATCTCAAAACAATAGAGCGAAATATAGTCTCACATCACAGCAGATATATTACTGATAAGATATATATATATATATACTAATATAATTATATAGATATACAGATTATATATACTTTAAGCAGTTTGTCATGATTAACATGGGACCAAGCATCTGATGTTTGGGTGGGTGGGTTTTTTGGTAGTGTGTTTACGGGAGTTTGTGAGATTCTTTACGTAGATATGATGATGTGTGTGCAGGTGGTTGCGTGTGTGGGGGTGTCAGTTTGAGTGTGTGAGTAGGTGGATGGCTGGGAGAGTACATGTGTGTGTGTGAGTAGAATTGGTGATTGAAAGAAGAGTCGTTATTTCGATACATGACCGCATTAGATTATTGAGATTTACTAACGTTAATAAGCGACCAGATATCTGTTTGTAAAACAATATGGTGGCAATAAAAGTTTATGTTTACATGATAATATATGCATTTATATATGTGTGTTGCATATTTATTGCTGATCTAGCAGATCTTTTAGTTATGTTAACGAGATTCTCTCATTTTCCTTCACCCTTTATGCGTATGCAGCTATTTAATGTTATAGCAATCACATGTTGTTAGGCACCTTCAGACCCTCGATCGCTCTATAAGGTCAGCTTAAGAGCATTCCTACATATGCGTGTGATTCTCATCCAGCATCATCACCATCCTCCCTCCCCCCAAAGCATCCTCTTCCATTCACCCCCAGCATTCTCCCCCACGTCTTTCTTAGCATCGTGCCTAGCATCCTCATAGTGTCCTCCCCAGCACCCTCCCTCTGGCATCCTGCTGCGTGCTTGCCCAATATCCGGCCTCCCCAACATCCTACCTAGCATCCTCCCCAGCATCCTGCTGTGTGCTCGGCCAATATCCTCCCAAACATCCTACCCCAGCACATTTCCTCTGATGAAAAAAACCTGCAGTGTTGTTCTATCATTCAACTAGAGCACTCGGAGAGCACAGACCTCCGCCAAGGCAGATGAATTCTCTGACTGTGAAAATTTTTATTAATTAATTAATTAAGTGAAAAGTTTAATTAATTAATTAAATAATTAATTGGATCCGGATCACCACCAAAATGTAATCAATTCAATGAGTGATGGTGACGCTAGATGGCAGACGCACATACACATACATTAGACTCTATCAGAAATCATGTAAGCGACACAGGCGCCATTCCCACGTACATTAGCATAGGGGAAGGATGTTGGTGGGATGTAACGGCCAAAGTGAAATTTTTAGAGCAGATTTTACCATGCACATCTTTTCCAGGCATATGCGTAATCCCTGTCCACGTTAAGTGAGTAACTTTGGATACGAAAAATAATCGTTGCTGGCAACGTTGCAACCAAAGTGAAATTTTAAATCGGGTTTCACCATGCACACGCGGCGCGAGCCCCCCTCTGTCCAGTTTGAGTGTATTAGTACAGTAGATTAGAAAATAATCGTTCAAAATGTGAAAAAAGTATGAAAATTGGTACACTTGCATACTTTTGTACGCACGCGCGCGCGCACGCACATAACAGATAGCTATATACGCGCACGAGCACGCACGCACATAACAGAAGCTATATACGCGCGCGAGCACGCACGCACATAACAGGTACCTATACGCCCGCGAGAACGCACGCACGCACATAACAGAAGCTATATACGCGCGCGAGCACGCACGCACATAACAGGTACCGGTATACGCCCGCGAGAATCGCACGAGGCATAAACAGGATCGCGACTAACGCGCCGGCGAGCACGCACAGCGACATAACAGAAGCTATATTACGCGCGCGCGAGCACGCACCGCACATAACAGGTACCTATAGCGCCCAGCGAGAACGCAACGCACGCAATAACAGAAAGCTTAATATATCGCGCGCGAGCACGCCACGCACATACCAGGTACTATAACGCGCCGCGAGAAACGCAGCGCACGCACATAACAGGTAGCATATACTGCCCGCGAGAACGGCACGCACGCACATAACAGAAGCTGATATACGCGCGCGAGCACGCATGCACATTAACAGGTACCTATACGCCGCGAGTAACGCACGTACGCACATAACGAAGCTATATACGCGCGCGAAGCACGCATGCACATAACAGGGTACGCTATCGCCCGCGAGAAAAACGCACGCGACATAACAGATAAGCTACTATATACGCGCGCGAGGCACGCCACGCACAATATCAGGTACCTATACGCCCGCTGAGCACCGCATGCACGGCAGCAACGCGCGCCAACAGATAGCGATAGCGCAGCGCACAACGCGCACAACAGATAGCGAATACGCCCGCCGAGAACGCACGCGACATAACAAATAGCTATACGCCCGCGAGACCCCGCACGCACGCAACTAACAGATAACTATATACGCGGCGCTGGAGCTACGGCATGCCACATACAGCGTAGCCTATACGCCGCGAGAACGCACAGCACGCACATAACAGATAGGTATACTTACGCGTCGCGGAAAGCACGCACGCACATAACAGTTACGCTATACGCCCGCGAGAGACGCAAGCGTCGCCATAACAGGCTTACGGCTCTACGCCCGCCGAGGCATGGGGGGGCGCCACGCACATAACAGGTACCTATACGCCCGCGAGAACCGGCACGCAGCACATAAGCAGATAGCTATATACGCGCGCGAGCAGCGCACGCAACGAATAAACAGGCTAGCCTATACGCCCGCGAGAACGCAGCACATAATAGAAGCTATATAGCGCGCTCCGCTGACAACGGCACCGCAACATAACTATAACAGTACTATACGGCGCCGCGGATGAACGCACGGCACGCACATAACAGATAGCTATATTAGCGCGCGCGAGCAGCAGCAGCATAAAACAGATATCTATATATACGCCCGGCGCCGAACGCAACGCGCATACAGAAGCTTATATGCGCCCGCGAGACGCACCAGCATAAGCAGATAGGCCTATTACGCCGCGAGAACGTCGCACGCACCGCACATAACAGATAGCTATATGACGCGCGACCGGAGGCACGCGCGCAGCATAAGCAGGTACGCTAATCTCCCGCGAGAGACGCAGCGCCAATAACAGAAGGCTTATAATACGCGCAGGCGAAGCAGCGCGCGCACAATATACAGGTAGCTAACCTACGCAGCGAAGAACGCAGGCACGGCACATAACAGAAGCTATATACGCGCACGAAGCCAGCGCACGTACAATAACAGATACCTGACACGCCGCGCAAAGGGAAAGAAGAAACGCACGCAACCGCGAGCATGAACAGATAGCTATATACGCGCGCGAGGCACGCCCGCAACAATAATAGGTACCGTATATACGCCCGCGAGAAAGGCACGCACGCACGATAACAGCTATAGATAGCTATATATCGCCCCGCGAGAACGCCGCACGCACATAACAGATAGCTGTATTACGCGCGCGAGCACGCACGCACATAACAGATTACCTATACGCCACCGCGAGAACGCACGCACATAACAGATACTATACTGGTACATACAAGTACTATATTTGTTGTTTGTGGCGAGGTACAGTGTTACGCGGCAGCTGAGCCGACAATCTGCGACAACTTGTGGAGCAATGCAGTTTCGAGACATTTTGTTTATTAGCTTGAACAATAGTAGGCTATTATTTAGCTTGGCCATGCCAATGTTCTTGTTGTACTGTATAGGCTAAGCAACTTGTTGTCTTGAATTATCTCTCTCTCACACTGGGGTTGCCAGTTTGGCATTGTGTTTGTTAATATACCTGAGAAAAACCGAGGTAATTCAACCATTTTCAGCAGCATGTTTGTTTGTATCTGTTATACTATGTCATTGGATACATTTTGAATGTACAGAGTTAAAATGTGATGGCGGCCATGTTGATTCAATATGGCCGGCTGTTAAGTTATAATTGGACAATTGCAATGTCTTGTTTAATATGAAGAGAGGGCTTATTAACCCGCTGCGGCCAGTGCTGCATTTTTGCACGTCTCTATATCTCTTTCCTGTGAACAGGAAAAATTGCTACAGTTTTTACAATTTTTTATGGTGGCCATTTAAATCTCAAAGATGGTGGTCCAAAAAACGTCGGCTTGGATGCACATGCATCACGTTGTTGGTATAAAATAGTAACCGCCAATTAACGTCTGTCCAGTCCATTTTCAAGTCTGTTAGGCGAAGATTATTAACCGAGATAATAGCATTTTTTAAGAAATGACGCGGCCATTTTTGAATTCATGATGGCGGCCAAAGTTGCAGTTGATTCGCAGGTGTCCGTTTTTAAATGAACGAGCATACAAAAAGTAATGCAAGTGAGCCAACTTTTTCAGCCACTTTTTTTCACAATTTGGAACGATTTGGATGGTATCCCTGACCTAACCGACTGTACTATATGAGATCGGTCGAAGGAACAATTAATCTGGTTGTATAACGGCCGACCAGCGACGCGCATTGCAGTATTATCAGGAGTGTAATCATAAACCAGGAGTTTTGATACAGCTCCTGGTATTATGCAGGCAGTATAGGAAAAGCATTGTGGCAGAAAAATGCTGTGGCAAAGTGAAGGATTCTAAGGCGGATTTACTATGCACTGCTACGATGCCTTCTGGGCAATACACCCCTTCTATTTTCAGCGCCGTAAGTTAGGCCGAAAATAAATTATATTGGCTGGCAACGCGACCAGCGAGCGGCGAGCGCGCCATTCTGCGATGTACATTGCACTGATCTCTAATAATAATAATCGATTATATTATAGAGATCAGTGGTAAGGCATTGGCATAGGGGAAGGATATTTGTGGCGCCAAAGGAAAAAAATATTAATTTATTCCGCGACTGATACAGTATTGATTTAACGTCTTTTCCGAGGGTTAATCACGTGGCATTTCGAGTCGTCATGAGTTTTCAAGTCCAAGGTTTGATTTCAAGTTATTCGAGCGCTGAGTACCCGGGCGGCATTTCGAGACATTTCGCGTGCATTTCCGAGAGTTGAGTAGGTGTATTCCGATTCATTTCGGTGTTTAGGAGGTCCCGTTGGTTTTCCAAGAGTTTAGGCAAGGTAAACAAGTGAAGGCAGTGACACAGTTGAGTTTAGTTTGACAACTTGTTACAGTGAAAGTTTAGAAAACATAGACGAAAGCGCAGAAATTTCCTGGGGAAAATTCATGGTACGGGTAATATATGTCTCTCGGTCGTAAAATTGGGTGTGCGCTAACACGCAACTCAAAAGACTATTGTGTAATAAGTAGCATTGATATGAGGGATATCGCAGGGTTAGAGCTTAAAAAAAAAAACTCGGCCAACTGGCGAGGTGAGTCAAGTATTGAGCTTATAGTTATAAAGTTCTTGAGCTTATAA
>NW_014578099.1:39225-40558 GCF_000485595.1 Priapulus caudatus
GGCTGGTAGAGGACAACCTGCGGCGTCGGCGGCTCAGGAGGTAGTATGATGACGGCGTCATCGTCGTCGATCGTCACACATTCCTCGGACTTGACCTGCACGCCGGCCTGGTCGTCCGGCTCCATCTGGCTGACGGCTGACTGCGACGCGTTCGATCCCTCCGAAAATGTCAGTTCCGGCGGCGACTGCACCCTCGGCGAGAGGACGCGTGGACCGACTACCGCTCGCCGAAAGCTGTTAACTGAGTTGACGCATCTGGAGATCGGTGAGCTCGGTTCGCCGGCTAACTCGTGAGGTGTTTCACACGCCCCAACTCTAATATCTCGCGAACGATTTGAGTTACATTTCCAAAATTTTGAGAATTTTGAGTTTATTGAAGCACGAATAGTTTAATTAATTACCAGAAATATACGTACGCTCGGTATCGTCATATAGGCTAATATACGCGCGGTATCGTCATAGGCTAATATCTCGCGAACGATTTGAATTATTTAATGAACAATAAACACTGAACACGTAACATTTATTTTACTCAGCGTATAAACATGTTTAATTAGGAGAAGTGCATATATACATAAAACTCTCTAATATCTCGCGAACGATTTGAGTTACATTTCTAAAATTCTAGATACATATAAACACATCTCTTAGCTATGATTTCTGTGAATTTTGACTTTATTGAAGCACGAATAGTTTAATTAATTATCAGAAATATACGTACGTGCGGTATCATCCCGCGTCAGGTGCACTTCACACCTGGTTACCACGCCAGCCTCGTCGTGTGAAATACTGGTTGAACAACTGACTTGTAGCCAGTTCCTGGATATGCTAATTGATTGCAAACGAGATCTTGTCTGCGTATTGTTGTTAAACAAATTTGTGTTCGGTGACTAATCGCGGCGCGTGCCGTGTGTGTGTGCGTGTGCGCTTGTGTGTGTGTGTGTGTTTGCGTGTTTGCGTGTGTGTTTGCGTGGGCGTGTGTGTGTGTGTGTAATGTTCAATGACAATTACCAAATGAAAAGTAGCGGGAACTTGTATTTGACTACAAGAGAGAGAGAGAGAGAGAGCTAGAGTGAAATGAAGCATTGTGAAAATTTTCGAATTCAATGAACAATAAACACTGAACACGTAACATTTCTTTTACTCAGCGTATAAACATGTTTAATTAGGAGAAGTGCATATATACATATCCCAATTCGAGTTGAATAAGAATTTACAAAAGAACAAGTTTAATAGGATTAATGTTAATGGATTGCTGATGCTGATGCTGATGCTGCCATGCTGATGCTGATGCTGGATGCCTTGCTGTTGCTGATGCTGATGCTGATGCTGC
>NW_014578099.1:43154-44497 GCF_000485595.1 Priapulus caudatus
CGCCGTTGGTCGGCGCTGGTGTCGCGCGGGGGACATCGAAACTGTATGGCAAGCATAGCGGCTGTCCCATCTTATTGTATATATGATCTTTGCTGCTTTTAAATGAAAGAGCATACAAAAGTATGCAAGTGTACCAATTTTCACACTTTTTTCACAATTTGAACGATTTAGATGATATTCTGACCTAACCGACTGTACTATATGAGATCGGTCGAAGAAAATTATCCTGGTTGTAAACCCGACCAGCGACGCGCATTGCAGTATTATCAGGAGTGTATCAAAACCAGGAGTTTTGATACACTTCTGGTATTATGCACAGTATAGGAAAAGCATTGTGGCAGAATGCTGTGGCCAAAGTGAAATTTCTAAGGCGGATTTTACTATGCACATCTCGATCTCTTCTGGGCATACCCCTTTCTATTTTCAGCGCGTAAGTTAGGCCGAAATAAATTATATTGGCTGGCAACGCGACCAGCGACGCGAGCGCCATTCCCATGTACATTGCACTGATCTCTATAATATAATCGATTATATTATAGAGATCAGTGGTACATTGGCATAGGGGAAGGATATTGTGGCGCCAAAGTGAAAAAAATATTAATTTATTCACCTGATACATATTGATTTAACGTCTTTTCGAGGGTTAATCACGTGCATTTCGAGTCGTCATGAGTTTTCAAGTCAAGGTTTGATTCCGAGCGCTGAATAGGCGCATTTCGAGACATTTGGCGTCATTTCGAGAGTTGAGTAGGTGTATTCCGATTCATTTCGGTGTTTAGGAGGTCCCGTTGGTTTTCAGTTTAGGCAAAGGTAACAAGTGAACAGTGACAAGTTGAGTTAGTTGCATAGAGTTATATATTAGACCCCTAAAATATATTAATACAACTCTATGGTTAGTTGACAACTGTGTTACAGTAAAAGTTAGAAAACAAGACGAAACCAGAATTTCCTGGGGAAATTCATTACGGGTAAATATGTCTCTAGGTTCGTAAATGGTGTGCGCAACACGCAACTCAAGATTGTGTAATGAAGTAGCATTGATATGAGGGATATCGCAGGGTTAGAGCTTAAAAAAAAAAAAACTCGCCAAACTGGGCGAGTGAGTCAATATTGAGTTATAAGTTATAAGTTCTTGACTTATAAGTTAACTAATAGGCTGTTGCTCCTGCAACGGTACCGTCGCCGATTTTTTCTCTTAAAGTCACGGTAGTGATGCCAGCGCCATCTATCGGCGAATAATAACAACCGTTGCTTTTGGTACGATATTATATATTCGATTTTATACGATATATACGATAACCCTAACCCTAACCCTAACCCTAACCCTAACCCTAACCCTAACC
>NW_014578099.1:44559-45803 GCF_000485595.1 Priapulus caudatus
GGATATGAGGGATATCGCAGGGTTAGAGCTTTAAAAAAAAAACACTCGCCAAACTGGGCTAGTGAGTCAATATTGACAATAAGCGAATAAGTTAACTGGCCCGAATCGGCGAATGGAATCTGTACTCGCCCAAATTTTAAACGCAGTGGCTGGAGGTACGGTAGCCGTCGGTCGTTCAAGCCCCTTTTTGCGTTAGGGTTAGGGTTAGGATTAGGGTTAGGGTTAGGTTTAGGGTTTAAGGGTTAGGGTTCTAGCTCATCTAAACTCTCAAATCGTGAATTTATTTCCCAAGGCGTTATTTCGAAATCTAGCGCCACCGCCGCCATCTTTGTCTCGTTAAGTATGAAAGCGAATGGACTCCCGTACCCGTAGCCTCGAGACATTAAGATACGGCTACTGCACCCGTAGCCACTGCCAATTTTAAAACAAAAAATTATTGTCAAACAATAGTGGAAAAACACAAAAAACACCATTGATTTAAACTACACATTTAATTCATTGATCTCATTATAAGTAGGGTACCCGTCACAACAAAGTTACAAATTTAAAAAAATACAAACGGGCCAATCGAGAGCCGGAGAGGCCATTTTTTCATCCAAGTCGCACAACTACTGAAAGTCCCTAAATGGTTTCCCGTTCTTGGCCAATGCATGGGCATTCCTGAACAAAATTTTGAGCTCAGAATGCGGCGTGTGAAGAAGATCGACCGCGACGTTAGCAGGGGCTTTTTTCGCATTCTGTACAGCCTTTATACATGATCAGAAGCACATATGCCTGTGCATCAGACAGCTCATGGTATAGGATATTGATTCTCGCTTATAACTGTTACAGCCATCAATAAAGGTGCTGCTTCGCTTAATCAGTCCTCGACTTTTTATGGTGCCGATGGGCTCCACACACCAAGCACACTTCATCCCCTCTGTTGTTTTGTTCCTCGTACACTGTCCACTGAAGGCTGTGAGTTCAAACCCCGGCTGGGGCAGTGAATTTTCTCAAGGTGTAAAAACCTGGCTCTCAACATTGGAGACTGAATCTCCCGTGGCTCGGATGACCACGTAAAATGGCGGTCCCGTCTCCAGTAATACTAAGGCCAATGGGGACGTAAAAGAACCACTGAGGGCGCAAAAAAACTCTGACTGTGACCACCCTCAGTGCCTTTTGGCTAAAAGGCTAAACTACCTGGCTTTACCCAAACTAGGTCACACCCCATGGCTAGCTATAGCCCGTTGCCTCGATGCCAAATT
>NW_014578099.1:45813-65098 GCF_000485595.1 Priapulus caudatus
AGGCAGTTCATAAATCTGAATATTATAAAAACGTTATTTGTGGTGAGCTACAGTGTCATTGACACTTTCATTCATTAAACTACGTTTTCTGTTTTGTTCGTAATCCTTTGTGTTTTTATTTTCATTTAATTTACTTTTCTTCTCGGGTTGCTTTGCCCCATCAATGAAACGCCACATGTTACTATTTGTTACTATGTGTTACTATACGCTACTATGTACGCCGGTTTTATTGATTTGTTTACATCAAGGCGAGTCAGTAGCCGCGGCAGCCCGTCGCTATCCTACACACGCCGCATACATGTGCGATCGATGCGCCAGCGTGCGAATTGGTATTATATAATACCGTACGTGATTGGCTAAGCTGAATCGCGACTGCTCAATCAGAACATGGTAGACATCCACCACGGCATGTACACAATGGATGTGGCGTGATAACATCGCTAGAAGTTCTGTTTTTCACCAATTCAATGTTTTGATAAAAAAACGTAAGGAGCCATTATTTGATTAAAGCTTTAGGCAATTCTTTTTACTCGCCAACACGGGCGAGTCAGTTTTAGCTTTGAGTCGCCCGATATTATTTTCACTCGACATTGGCGAGCGGGCGAGTGCCAAGCTCGCACGCTGATATCGCCTAAAACGCGCTAACGTTAAAGTTTAGTTTAGTTTGTGATAGCTCCAAGAAACGGTCTTGCTCACACTCACAGGCACTTGAAGCGTTTCAATAAAATATAATGCTAACTAAATACGAAATCTATTTACTACGAAATTCTTAATGTTTCTATACTCTCTTTCACCTATTATTGCCGACAGTTTCCTGTAAATTCCGTCCAAATCCTACGTGCAACGCTACCAAAATCCTACGCTGCCAGCCGCCATTGCTCTCGCGGCTCCACTGTTGCATGCTTACACTAATATATATAGTATATTAGGGCATATTTATATATCAGGGCGCGAAATTAGCACCGGCATATCACGGCAAATTATTTGGAGGGCCAGTAACATTGGCAAAACAACGGCAAATTATTTGGAGGGCCAGTAACATTGGCAAAACACCGGCCCTCCGAGCCGGTGGGCCACAGTCCGGCATGCGACGGAGACCTCGCGTGGGACGAAGATGCACAGGAGCAGAGAGGAGCAGTCTGGTGTGAGGCGCTGACGTGCGAAGCGTGCTCGTACAAGTCGCCAAAGCACAAACTTTACGACGAAGTGCCATCGTCGGGCAGGGGACGAAGAACCGCAGCGCCAAACGTCGGCATGCACGTCGGCCTCATGTCGACGGAACTCGGCTGTGCAGGCATGCGGCGCATTTTCGGAACGATGAACGTGCCTCCGCCTGGCGAGTCGAGCATGCAAGAAAATGCGAACAAGGTTGGCACGGCAATAGCCGAGCTAAACAAGAAGGACATGGGCTTGGTACGAGGTCGCGTAAGAGCATGGAATGAGGTGCGCGGCCTCTCGCCCGACGCCCCATACGAGTTGAAGGGGACAGCAGGTACAATAATCCGCTGTGGGCCGGTGCAGGTCGGACGCCCTTCCAACCGGCTTTGCAGTGCGTCTACACGGTGACTGAGAACTTGAGCAACGAAAAACTGATCGTCGTTCTCCAACAAACTATGCAAAAAAGCTGCTCACCTACGAGCGTCCGGCAAAAACGTGACGTGCCCAAATCACCCCGGCCACTGTTCCGCAAACTTGCGTCGCGACGAAACATCGGAGACGAGAAGCGCTCTCCGTGACGGATCATGCGAGATATCGGCAAGGACGCGGATCCGCTGCATATTAGCATCATGACGACAGACGGCAACAGCAAGGCCGCACTCGGTCTGCAGGAAGCTGCCGGATCTGAAAAAGTAGAGTGTCTATTGGACGCGAGACACCTGAATGAAAATTGGCGAAAGTCATTCGTAAAACTTAACTTCAGCTCCCAAATGTTCCCTGGTAAAACCAAAGAAGAGCGAGAAAGAGCGAAACGGCGAGTCGCACACGTACTGAGGCGACGATGCGAGGCAGAATTTCAGGCGGCGTACAGAGCGTCGCGAGGGAGCTACAGCAAATTACAGCCACAACCCGCCCACGTTCACGAAGCCATCGCGCACTGCTATACAGCGAATTGTGGACGCCGATGCCACATGCCGCTTGTTTGTGGCAGGCAGAGCCGTTGGGACACGAGTTACCTGCCCGAGGGACTCGCACCGACCGCAGCAGACGCCGCGCTCCTGGAAGGGTGGATCGCTGATCGCTTCAGCAGGCCGACGCTCAAAAAAACCCGTTTCAACACGAGCACTCAGAAAATGGAAGCCATCAACAAATCGTACCAGACGTCGAATCCCAAGTGCAAGACCTGGCCGCGAAACGTCTACGGGCGCATTCACGGGCAAATTATTCATCTCAACAGAGGCGTCGCCTGGGCAACGGGTTCGAGTTCGTCGGGGCCGCAGCCGCCGCACTCGTTTCCGGAAGCCGGTCCGCCAAGTACCTGGAACAGGAAGAGCAGAGGCGCAATGCCATTAAGAACCACCAAAGACAGCAGCTTCAGAGGAAAAGCCGGTGTTACGCAAGAAAGGCCAAATGGAGAGCCTTAAAAGGAAAGTGCGCCCCCCACAATGCCCACACCGCCATCTGTGGCCACCCGGTAAACTAATAGGAATTTCAAATGAATTTTATCCGGACTAAAAGAGGTTCCGGACCATCAGTGTCTGGAAAATCGGTGGTGTACCTGTAGTTTTAGATATCCATCTTGCAGCCTTATGCTGTATGACATCTAATTTATAATAGTTCGAAATCTTGCGTATAGGGGCACCACCAGCCTAGCGAAGAATATTGTAATATGGGAAAAACTGCGATTTTAAATCCCAGAGCGCCACTGGCCTCATTTTCGTACGTCGAGCTATGAAAATACACAAGTTACTTCCTCATGGTCTTGGAGATTAGTATCTACCAAAAATATGGGTTTTTCTTGATTTTTCGATATTTGAACGTCGGTGTGTTTGAGGTGATATGCCTTACAACAACGATGCTTCAGTAGCCGATCTAATGTTGCTTGTTTTGCACATCATTTATGAGCTTATTTGCTCATAGGATTGTTTACCCTTGTGTCTTTTATTCTAATAGTGATATATTAAATGCATATACATCATACCACGTATTGCACGTAACCATAAACATATTTATATTTGTATATATATACATGTAAGATATACAATGTAAAATACACACATTATACGAGTATAAACATGTTCATGGGGTAATATATAAGTGTGTGCATGTCTGTTTACAGGTCTACAGGAACTGCCTTTAAGAAAAAGAACGTGATTTTCCCCAACTGCGAGAATGACACTTATGGAATTTTTTGGATGCACGTTTATTGGTTTTGGCCCTCCATTGGCACTGTTTATCTTTACAATATCTGGCGACCCCCTTCGCATAATAATTCTGATTGCAGGGTGAGTATGAAACCATTGGAATGTTACGTACGTTGGTCGCATTCGGAAATTTGGTCTTAATTTCAGAAACGTTTTTTGTTACCATGTATCCTCATTTTTAAAATGTACATGTGTCCCAAACTTCTTGAATTGTATTGAATTTAATGTGATCACAATTAATCACCGTACCGGTACTGGTACACGTATGGTGATATTTTCGTGCATTTATTTCTCTCGGTGCTTTGTGCAGGGCATTTTTCTGGTTGATGTCCTTACTTCTGTCGTCGATATTGTGGTACGCAGTGGTCCCGTTACGAGAGGAACTGGCCTTCGGACTAGTCTTCAGTGTAATTTTCCAAGAGTTGTTTAGATTTGGTTATTATTATATACTCAGGTATGTTGGTATGGTCATTTTTTAAGCAAAAACGACTTCTTCTTTTTTACCTAATTACAACAATTTACTTGAAAGTTTTCTCCAAAGGAAGCATGCATAGATGATTGTCGGAGTTAGAAGTGGATTTTAGTCATATATTGAATTTTAACTCGTGTTGTAACGTCGGTATCAGACAACTTGCATAATTCCTGATTGTATTAAACTCTTCCTCATAAAATGTAGACTAGTCAAATAATTAAGAATAAAATAAAAGTATGTTGTCTTTTAATTAACTAAAAATGTCGCTGTGTTGCTACATTGTGCAGAAAAGCAGAGTCAGGACTGAAGAAAGTAAGTGATTTCGAGACTGGAGCTGGAGTCATACATGATGTTATCACTAAACACTCGATTGCTTATGGTATGTGTATCCAAATTAGATTTCAGTGTGTTTCTCCATTGAGTGGTTACTTTTGATTACCTTTATTGAAGTATGCATGCTAACAAAACGAGCACATTCAGGTTTTTGTGGATGATAAGCTAAGCTTTTCCACCAGTAATTAAAGGACAGTGCAAAATTGCACAGTGATCGTTTGTGTCACAAACAAGGTGAAGTTACCACTGCTTGTCTGGCAAGTTGTAGTCTATTGTAAAAGGATGTGCACGTGTTATATATGGTATGAAGTTCTGCTTATTGTTGTTCATGATGTGAAATGCATTCATTGAGTGGTAAAGAATAGTGTAGCGTATTATATATAATATATAAATATATATATATATATATTATATATTATATATATTATATTACATATATGTATCGGGGTGCAAAGTTAACTTTAAAAAAAATTAAATTCAGGGAGTTCGGAGTCAAATACTCCCCGATTTACTGCCGGACTCCCTGAAAATTCTGCTATAGGCTATTAACTAGTTCGTTCCATAGCACGGCCTCGCGGAATTACCTTATTTTTTAGCAAATTACCCAAGGAAATTTTGCAGACGTGCACCGCAAATGTCCTTTTTGTTAATATCTGCGGTCCTACTTGTATACTGTGGACTCCCTCATTTTGCTGTCGACTCCCTCTTTTTGATGGTAGGCCAGGTAGGGAGTCCGTTGGACTCGCTTGTTCAAAAGTTGATTTCTACTCCTGATGTATATATATATAGGCTCATCTGCTACACTAACATCAGGAGTGAATAATAATAGATCTATGATTATTCACTTCTGCTAATAGTAATACGTATAAACAATAAATCGATACAACTACATTTTAATATATGTAAATAATAATACGTGTTATTGGATTGTAGTTGCTGGCTTGGGATTTGGCCTGATGAGTGGAGCATTTTCATTGGTGAATGTTCTTGCTGATTCGAGCGGTCCTGGCACAGTTGGCATACAAGGCCAGTCAGATCTCTTCTTCATTACTTCAGGTTTGCCATGCTCTCTGCGTTATATATTGATGATAAGAAATCGATGAATATGGTTGGAGCAAAATTGGTGTATGCACAACAACATGGTGTAATTTCCACGAAGTGCAATATCTTTCCTAACTAAAGTTTTTTTTATTATGAATGACAAAAAAATGTTTGACTGCCAACCCAGGACAGAATTGTCTCATTTTGTCAATGGGAAATAATTGAAGGGGCACTTAAGATTGTTTGTTATGTCTTTGCAGCTTTTATGACACTGTGCTTTGTGTTTCTTCATACGTTTTGGGGAGTGATATTCTTCCATTCCCTCGACACAAAGAATTACATTGGAGTAGGTGTAGTTATTGGCAGCCATATGCTAATATCCTGTTTGGTAAGTACTAACAATAAAAACTGAAATAGTGGAATGTGAACATGGATAATTTTATCAAATACATGGATCAAGTAATATTTTGAAACGTAATGAAGAACTATGATACATTTTTAGTTGGTGGCAATAAAAAAATAAAATAATCATAATGTAATTAACTGGCAACTGCTACTAACATAAAGAAAGAAAAATGAGCATATATAGCGATGTCTTAAGTTCTGAAAATGGCTTCAATGATGAGTCTGAAGAAGCATTCTCTCATTCATCGGTTTAAAAAGTTATTTAAATAAAATAAACTTTTAGTGTTCTCATATTAAATTTTGCATCTCGGGCCTAAACCACTATGCTGGTGTAGCATGGTAGCAGTATTCCCTATTATCTACTTCTGATGGTATACATCCCTCCCTATGGCAAATGTTCCCTCTTCATTTTTCAAGGGCATTAAAGGTCAAATTCCCATGTGTAAATTGCAATGTAAAAAGGGAAAGAGGTTTGCCGTAGTGGGATGTAGGGCCCTATGCGTGGGAGATGGAATCGTGTATTTATGTTCGTTTTTCAAGGGCAATAAAGGTCAAATCCACGTGTGTAAATTGCAATGTAAAATGCAGAGGATGTTTGCCATAAGGGGGATGTGTGTGTATGCATCGGAGATGGAATCGTGGTGTACACGTGGTTACGTTGTGTTCGTCCGTGCGCGTTGCAGAGCCTGCTCAACGTGCGGGAGCTGTATGCGGCCAGCCTCGTCCCGGCCTACGTCGTCATGCTGCTGATGGGCGGCTGGGCCTATGTAACGGCCGGCGGCTCACTGAACAACGTCAAGGCGTGCTTCACCCCACGCTCGCAGGCGTTCCACGTGTACTGAGCGCTGGAGAGTGTCGATCGGTGGGCGGGCGACTCTCGTGCGTGTCTTTCAGTGGTTGCATGTCAGTGGAGTCGTCAGCGAATGTCTATTGGGGGGCATGCGACCCTCGTGCTTGTCGGTCGTAAGTTGCACGTCTGGGTAGTCGGCGAATGTCCATCAGTAGTCGTCTGCCTCTCATGCTCATCTATCGTAGGTAGCGCATCGGGGAGTCGTCGGTGAGTTTTAGCCATTCGGGTTTTTTTTTGGAGCAGGGTCCGAAACCAATGGCCTCGTGGATTGTAAGCTTGATGTGCATCTGTGAAGGTTACTGAAATCTTACGGCTGGACATTTCATGATGGAGATTCGGTGTATCTTGTAATGTCACAAGGTCAACTTCTACAAGAGGAGTAAACATAGCTCTCCAAAAGGGCAATGTCTGTGTGTAATTTTACAAGATTCTAATCTCATTATAGTGTTAAATATCTGGCAAGTACCGTTCAGTTTCATACAGTTGTCTTCTACATTCATTTATATATTCCAGTATATGCAATATATATATATATCCACTCTACTTAGTACTGGACCATAAACTTATGTATAATGTACATAGCATATAATATTATATATATTTCAATGTCCAGTTAATCAGAGGTAAAATTTGTAACTAATTCATAGCGGCCTTATAACTGCCAGGTCCCCAATCTGACGACCTTGTTATAAAAATCTTGAGTATTTGCTATATTTTCTGGCAGTTCTGTAAACTTTGCGTAATTGCCTACCTGCATTAATTGTGTATTTGCCACTGGTTTAGCATGATCACGTTACGCTTTAGATAACTGTGTAATGACATGTCTTTATATCAGCCACGTTCAGTGCATGTAAGTTATGGTGTAAATATTCTGTTGTCGTTTACTGTGCACGGTTATTGTATTTTGAATTGGTTTTTGTGAAAGGTGTATGAATGATTCACTTATGTATTTATTGAATCGAAAAATCAATCAAGATAAATTAAATTGCATTCTTTATGCATAAATATATTGACCGAAAAGCTATGAAAACCAAATGCTTGTTGTATCATTTGTTTCTGAGAATAAAAACATTGGAGTCTGCCATCATGCTTTTTATATTTGAATTGGTATGCCGCATTGTATTTATAAATAAATAGTTTTACTTTACCAGTACTTACATTTAGAGCTTTACACAAGATGTTTAAAGTCTATGTATAGTATGCTATATGTGTAGATATTTTAAACGTCGATAAAAACGTGTGAATTCACATTTTTATTGTCGTTTTAGTTTCATGGTATTCGTGTTTGTTGATAACAAACTATTGGTGTGATAAGATTTTCCTTGATTTGTTTTCCGAGTTACCTAGACAAATGACACGGTGATATAACTTTACAATTATAGAAGTGAACCAAAATAAGAAACCCTAAACACAATTGCACAATTATTGAATTAGTTACAACTGATGAGTTTATTTACATTATCTTCCTCGATCCTTGATTCTCAATACACTTGTACTTGCCTTTCTGTTTACCCAGTTCCATTACCACAGTTTCTTCGTTTAGCTCTATAAACGTTAAGAACAAAATTAGTATAGGTATTCGTAGTTGTTTATATATTTATTTATATGTTTGTTATACCCCTAGGTAATACTGAGAGAAATTCTTTTTTTGGCAAGCTTAACTTTATGCAATTACTGCCTTAAGTCACAGCTACTATTACAAACACAAATTCTTGAGAAATGTACTTAATTCAAGACATGCTAACGTAAATGCATTGAAAGGATACCAAATATAAACACCAATGATACAAATGAGTGATGAATAAGATGTCAATAACTTTGTCACGTTACGCCAGCATGTAAACACACAATGAACATATACTGTAAAGATGGCTAGTTCTATGTTTTTAATGTACACGGGAATATGTACAGGTTTTTAGATTCTTGTTTATTGATGTCTTCTCCAGACTCCAGCATAGACATCCTGCTTTGAAACGTCATCACATTCTCATTCCCATCAGCTTTGAACGCAATAATTATGTCCAATTGTTTGATTATATGTGTGAACACGGTATAAAGCAGAAAATATCTAATTGAAATGTCTGATATGCTAAAATTACTATCTTACATGATAAAACTTGACATATAATAGTCTTGTGTTAAAATCTTAGCACAAACGAATGAGTAAATATAGGTATAGAGGTATGTGGTGAATAACCTATCGATCGGTTATGGTTATAAGAGATTGGCTCTGCTGAACAGTAGCCAATACTTTGACTGGATTCTTTAGACATTCTTGTGAGTTCGTGCAGAGCACCCACTGCGACCGCACAAAACCACGAGGAGACGAAGAAAAACAGTATGTGACCAGACTGAATAGATTTCATATTAATGAGAACCAACCAACATAATAAGAGACACTGACCCGACATAACTGAACTTGGGCCCTCAAAACGGAGTATGTAGGAACTTTCACGATGAAAAAGATGATATTTTACACCTTCTCGACACCATACCAGTCACAATGACATCAGACTCGTCTCCAGAAAAATTTTGCCCACATCCATTCACCATGCAAACCTAACAACCACCACAATTTCCTTACTTCAGCGCAGCTATCCGCTTACGTACACAGTTACACGGTGTAGCTATCACGCTCACACACACACAGCTACACGGTGTAGCTATCATGCACACACACCTAGCTACACGGTGTAGCTATCATGCACACACACCTAGCTACACGGTGTAGCTATCATGCACACACACCTAGCTACACGGCAGGCTCACATGAGTAAGCACAGCTGCACACACGCGCACAGCGGAGTGACTGCAGGAGCCACGCGCGGTCGCCACACTGGGGAAGCCGTGCCCGTGCGGCAACCCCCTCTCTCCTCCCGTCTCCCGCGCTACACGTACGGCGGGGTCGATGCTGCACCGGTCAGCGAGCCGGTCGGCCCGCTGCCCTGCCGGTCAAGCCGCTTCTCCCTCAGCCTCTCGATGGCGGCGACGATGTCAGTCTGCTGCTCGAAGAACGCGCACAGCGGATCCTCGGTGAGCAGTGAGGCGAGGAACTGCTCGAACGTTATCGACCAGCCGTCGTCCGGCCTCGAACCACCGTCGCCGTGGCCAGCCACGTCCAGCGTCTTGCCGCTCGACTTTGGTGGCGACGCCGGGCTGCTAGCTGGCACCACCTCTGCGTCCGCGATGACGCCGGGAAGGTCGTCTGACTTCTGCGCGCCGTCGTGCGATTCCTCCTGCGTGTGCTGCGGTGAGCCCTGGCCGCCGCTTGACTCACACTCATCCTGCGTAGCTTTGTCAGACTCCGTAGCGGCATCCGCCAGAGCAGCCATGACAGCCTCCTGGTCCTCAGCAATGGGCTTACCGATCTCATCTGCATGGAAAGGAAGATTAGTATGAGTGTGCAACTGTAATAACAATAACAATAATAATAATAATGATAATAACAATAATAACAACAACAGCAACAACAATAATAATAATAACAATAATGATAATAATAAAAATGATACGAATAGGGTAATAATACGTAGAGTGTACTAATGGTTGACACTATTCGTAACAGAAATTTCACCTTCAATTGTGTCGCTTTAAATTGCATACAATTGAGAACAATGAGAAAAGACGCAGTGTCGGTACTTTAAGTTTTTTTTTTCTTCTCTAAACTGCGTAAAATCTGCCATTCTGGCTTACACCTTGCTGATGTTAAAAACGCGAGGAAGGTTCGCCCAGCTCACCGTCGTCGGCCTCTCTGTGTAGAAACTGTTTGCCGACCTCTCCGATCTGCAGCAGCAGCGTGCCCAGCGTCGCTATCGCTTGGTAGAGCTCTTGCTCGCACGGATCGTCGACGAACAGATCGTACAGCGACTTCCACAGCTGGATGAACTGTTCCTGCAGGTGAACATCGAGTACGAACTTGACGATAGTCGAACGGCGACTCGTCGCCCCGCATTGTCCGAGTGTGACGAGAATTTTTTAATGCGCACTACGTAATCCATTTTGGGTTGAGCGTTGCGAATAAATAAGCTACCAACGAATCATCTTCCGCTACAGTAATGGCACATACGGGAATTCTGCATGATTGCTATTTTAGCCAACACATGATGGCACCATGTGTTAGATTACATTAGTGCCCCAGAAATTATACAATAATCTATACAGATACACATCTCACACGGTTGGTGATGTGCAAGTACATGGCAATAGTGCAAAACCAAACCAAATCACTAATCCCCAGCTTGCAGTAGAAGATCTACCAGACTAGACAAAACGTATCAGCAGCAACTCAAATATAAAACTTTACGTAAAATGTAACCCTGCCGACTATAATACCTGGGACATCTTAGGAAGAATCTTCATAGCTTCTTTGCTATCACTTCGAGGAAGGTTAGTCTTCTTTGTGCGGTATTTCTCAAGAATGTCTACTTCGGAGCCTGCAGAACATTTTGAATTAGTAAAAATTACACACACTTATGTAATATTGGAAATATTAGCAAAACCCAACAGTGAATATATAACACTTTGTTAAGAGAAATGATGATATTGACTTAAGCTTTTCATTATGTGTAGTAGCTGTTTATGGGCTACAACTACTCTCGTCATCTCATCAAACAGTACAGCATTTGATTTAATTAGGAAGTATATTTAATACAATAACCATACGCGAATACCAATGAGCTGATAACATTCAGCGCTATCATCGTACGATACCTGTCCTCGCTACAGAATACAACTCTGTAATTAATTAATAATGTCATTACACATTCAATCATTTTGTCTTGCAAAAATAAGCAGAAACTCCTGACTGCACTGCATTTAAACAGTGAAGCGTACTTTTGCCTGTTTCCTGGCTGGAGTCGTCAGTGTCGAGCAGAATCATGGGGGAATCCTCACGCTCAGTAATCGTCTCACTAATCGACCTTTCCTTCGGCGGTCGCAGCGCAGCACATTCAAAGAAATCCGTCGCCTCGGATGCAACCTCAGCGCCATCTGCAGTGTAGAGATGATGGTTTGAACACTTACAGCCTTATATGTCCTTTCATGAACATATTTGTAAACTTATACTATATATATACATACACATGTGTATATATTACTCAGTTCATGGTCACGTGTTATAAATATGTGTATAATTATTGCACATAGCAGGAAATTTATTCAGTTATCTGACTTGGTATTTTTTCAATGTAAGGAAATTGTAATCCAGTATATATGAGAGGTCAAGCCATTACGAAAATTCTCTATTTTTAAACTATAAAATTCAAAAGTCATTCCAACTACTTTCTCTATCATAAGCATCTGCTTGGTTTGGTCCTATGAGATGCTTTGACGAATTTATATATGGAGGTACCAGATGTGGGACTGTCCAGGTCCCCTGGTAGCAGCGCCGGGGGCTGGTGCATTCGATAGAACAGCTGCGCCCTATCAGGCAGTTCAGCACGACACATAGCAGCCAAGCAGTCAACAAACTCCTTGAAGTTGATCAAGCCATCAGCGTTGCGGTCGTAAAGCTGCAAAGATTCAGAAACAGGATATCGTAGACACACGTATGCCTACAGCAAGGTACTAAAACTCATTCCAGCTTTCCTGATTAGCACAAACAGCTGAATATATTACAATGAGTTCTTATGAAACAAAAGTACGTATTATTACGAATTAATATTAGTTCAATCAAAAGCTTACGATGATTAACAGTATATTTAATAATAAGGTATAAAATTTAAATTAAGTGCCTTGACGTATTTTTGTGATGGGTAACTGCAGCACATATCCATAAAATATGCCATCCATAAAATGATGTATTGCCATCATCACGAAGATATCTACATTTACATATGATATCATCTATATCAATATCTATCTCAGATGCTATACCCCATATTTCATACTCTAGACTCTCATAGTACAAACATGTTAAAACCATCATGCTACTTGAATTAAATTAATCCTTATTAATACTATACATGGCCAACAACTCTCACCCTGAATGCCCTGGTAGCCAGTGTTTCCCCATGGATCCCCTGACCCCATGGTGAAAGGCACAGAAACAGGAATTTGAAGTGGTCAAAGTTGATCTTGTGGTGCATGTAGTAAGGCAGCGACAGGTCGTATTTGTCAGGATCATTTCCTATACCCTGATGGGTCTTGTAATAAGTTGCACTCAGCCTCTCCTCCTGAAACATTTGATAGAAAGACCATAGTATAATTTATAATGTATAATTGATTATTTACAACATTATTTTAAGGCATTACTGTCAGGAAAAACACCTATTAACATACTAATAAAAAGAAAAAAATTAATAGTTAAGGCTAAGGCTAAGTTCAAGGCTAGTTTAATATTGCATATTAACATTGAACAGTTCACTAACACCACGAACATATTCATATGTGTATACATAGTATACAAGCGTGCTAGTATGTGTGTGCATGCATGCGTGCGTGCATGCGCGTGTATGCACAGATGTGCATGCGTGCGTGCGAGCGTGTATATGTTTATGTTGATGTTGAGCACAAACCGCACAACCAATACACCGACTTATAACACAATAAAACACTCATGTAGAAAAAAAACGGACAACGTGAAAGATGGATTAAGCCAGACCTTGAAAATCAGATACACCTATAACACCACCTCATCCAAACGCCAGAAAGGATCCATACCTTGAAAATCAGATACAGCTCCTGTAGTTCGTCATTCTTCCAGGCGGTGGCGCCGACGACACTGCGAACAACGTTGCGCATAGTGATGTCCTCTAGGCCCTGCACGACGCGTAGACGGTGCTTCAGTCGCAGCTTCTCTATCGTCGTCGTTCGCAGGAAGCCAAAGTTCAGGTACGAGTTGTAGATGAGCTCGGAGATGTCCACCGACGGCTGTAACAATCGCCAGCATGGACACTAAAACACGCGTTCATCCTCCTCTTACTCGCCTTTCGCCGCACTTGTTGTCACTAAGAACAAATCCGGGTTAGGGAGGGGCTTAGCTGCTGGCCCGCCCTCTTTCACTCCATTGGCTGTTGTCGGTGATTGACAGCGACAGTTACGGCTAGCAGCTTGTATCGACATGCGCTCATTCAAACTGTGTTTACGAGAGACAACATGCATGCGCTACCACGTGCGATAACAACCAGTGCTCGATTTAACTTTGATCTCTGACGTCTGACAGTCGTTCAGGGAACTAATAAGACTGCTGTAAATGTCACTGCCTTCTAATACTGACCCATTAAGGTACATTCTCGTAGTTTCCTACAACAAAGTCATCAAGGGTAACACTGATTCTATGACAGTTTATAACAGACACTTACGTGATTCAACCATTCGGTTCGCGACAATTTAGCTAGGAGAAGGGATACTCAACTACAATGGAACTACATATATCTAGAACACGTTTCCATCGTGCACATTTCCATTCACTGCGCATAGTGATCGAGACATTCGTACATTTATTCGTCATTGATCAGCCTAGGACGTAATATCCCCAGGAGCGATGTTATATAGACGTATTACGTACGTCGCTCCTGATATTATCGTTTGTAATGGAACCAGGATTACACGTGTACACACACGATAATATCAGGAGAGACGTACATAATACATCTTATTAACGTCGGCTCCTGCCGGATACTTACGTCCGCCTAGGCTGATCAATGACGAATAAATGTACAAATGTCTCGATCACCCAATGCAATGAACAGGTAGAAAATTTGCACGATGGAAACGTGTTCTGATAAAGCGCGCAGCACGTGCCTCGCCGGAGACGTCGACTGATGAGCTGATGATCACGTATAGAGTAATAGATAATGTATCTATGATGAGCTGATGATCACGTATATAGTAAATAGATCGATGTGCTCCTTGATAACGGGTACTATACGTAACTGACGACCGGTTGGTGGTGTGTCTATGGATAACGTAGTGAGGTAATATTCGTGTGGTGCGTATAATTAACGTATAGACGTAAAGAAATGTATCTATGATGAGCTGATGCTAACGTATAGAGTAATAGATCGTGTGTCTATGATAACGTATAGAGTAATAGATAATGTATCTATGATGAGCTGATGCTAACGTATATAGTAATCGATCGTGTGTCTATGATAACGTATATAGTAATAGATCGTGTGTCTATGATAACGTATATAGGCAGTAATATATCGCCGGCGCGCCGTCGAGAGATGTCGTCTATGAATAACGTATCAGAGTAATAGGATAATGTACTCTATGATGCAAGCTGATGCCCTAACGTATTATAGTAACTCGATCGTGGTTCGTATGATAACGTAATATAGTAACGCATCATGTGGTACTATCGATAACGCTATTTAGTAATAGACGTGTATCTATGATAACGTATAGAGTCAATAGACCGTGTGTCTCATGATAACGATATAGCAGCTAATATATCTCGCTTAGTTCTATGATAACGTATAGACGTAATAGATCCGTGTGTCTAGTGATAACCTGGTATAGATTTAATAGATAATGTAATCTATGGAGGCTGATGCTAACGTATAGAGGTAATAGATCGTGTGTTCATATGATAACGTATATAGGAGTAATAGATAAATGTCATCTATGATGAGCTGTTGCTAAGCGGCTAATATAGTAATAGACTCGTGGTGCTGTCTATGATAACGTATAGAGTAATAGATCGCTCCGGAACTGTGTCTACGATAACGCTATTAGAGTAATAGATCGTGTGTTCACTATGATAAGCGTTATAAAGTAATAGATACATGTACTCTATGATGAAGCTGAATGCTAACATATATAGTATCGATGCTCCCGTCGGGTTATAAGCGGTAGTAGGAGTAATAGACCGTGTGTCTATGATAACGCTATAGCAGTAATAGGACGCGCGTTGCTGTCTATGATAACACGTACTTAGAGTAATAGATCGCGTGTCTATTGACTACCGTATAGCAGTAATAGATTGTGGGCCTGTTCGTATATAACGTATGACAGTAAGTAGATAATGTATCTATGATGGACGCCTGACTCCCGCTAACGTATATAGTAATAGATCGTGTGTCTATGATAACGTATAGAGTAATAGATCGTGTGTCTATGATAACGTATAGAGTAATAGATCGTGTGTCTATGATAACGTATAGAGTAATAGACCGTGTGTCTATGATAACGCGCGCAGCACGTACCTCGCCGGGAACGTCGACGGGTGCGCTGCCGACGAGCACGCTGTGTAGGATGTGCGGCATCGTCGGCTCGCGGTTGTGCACGCGCTCCAGGTAGCCGCTGAGCGTCGTCATCGCCGTGCCGTCGTCGCGACACGTCAGCAGCGCGTCGCGCCGCGCGTCCAGCACCGTCAGCGCGATCTGGAAGATGACCTTGGCACCGTCGTAGAAGAAGCAGTCGAGGATGTTGACGGCGCTCTCGAACGGCATCGTGCTGAAATGACGCGGAGGCGCGAGTGTTAACGTGGCCAAGGTCGAGGGGAAGGGAACTGAGAGGGAAGGGCAGGAGGTGAAGGCAGAGAGTAGGAGACATATGGAGTGGGTAGGAGACAAGGGGGGAAGGAACTGAGAGGGAAGGGCAGGAGATGAAGGGAGAGAGTAGGAGACATATGGAGTGGGTAGGAGACAAAGGGGAGAAGGAACTGAAAGGGAAGAGCAGGAGATGAAGGAAGAAATTAGAAGACATATAAAGCAGGTAAGAGACAAAGGGAGAAAGGAACTGAGAGAGAAATGCAGGAGATGATGTGAGAGAAAAGAAGACATATGGAGTGGGTAGGAGACAAAGGGAGAAAGGAACTGAGAGGGAAGGGCAGGAGATGAAGGGAGAGAGTAGAAGACATATGAAGCGGGTAGGAGATGGGGGGGATAGGGGCAAAAGATAAGGGGAGAGAGCAGGACACTGAGGAAAAGGGTAGCAGACAGAGGGAAATGAAAAAAGACATTGGGAAAGGGTAGGAGGCTTTGGGAGAAGTTAGGATAGAGTGGAAAGGGTAGGAGACATGTATATATATATATGCTATCATACCTCATTTAACGGAGGAACACGATATATCCAATGGCTTGTCTGTATAGTGAAACATTCTTTCTACCAGATAATTATAAAAAGGGCTGGACATTATACATAGTACCACACGTCCATACGACGAATCCTGAACGAATCCAGTGTGTATTGAAACAACATACCTCAGGAAAATGGTGAGAAACCAAGACAATGAGATCATGTGTAAAACATCCAGATCCTCCAACCTTTCATGCAGATCAGGTAAA
The DNA here is from genome assembly GCF_000485595.1 of Priapulus caudatus. NCBI lineage: Eukaryota > Metazoa > Priapulida > Priapulimorpha > Priapulimorphida > Priapulidae > Priapulus > Priapulus caudatus. Next base: position 62,512 of record NW_014578099.1, read on the forward strand.
TTCTCTCGCGTGAGATCTTCCAGCACACCTTCAGAAAAAACAAGTCTAATCAAGCTTCATACTTGGTTCTGTGATATTACGCAAATGCTTACATTATCGACAACAGAACTGACCTCACAGAAATCGTGTTTTCCTCCGACAGTTCTACTGAACAAGATGAAAATAGCCATTAGACTAAAAGAAAATACATACCTGAAAATACATGCTAATGTAATAATTAGATAAGAAATTAAAATGTATATCTGATATAAAATTCTGCTCCAATTGATAGTACTAGCCTTGGTCAATGATGGCTCCAATGACCTTGGTATTGTAGTAGTCGGGTAGCAGTCTTTCACATAGCGCAACAAGCAGCCAGAAAGTCTCTTCCTCAGAGGCGTAGAGAAGTAACACAGATGTAACGATGTTCATGGCTTGGCAATAGCCTATCAAAGCAAAGCAGATTTGCAAGGAATAGCTGTTAAAAGTGCCTTCAGGACCAATTCAGATACATATTTGATGTGCAGATTCGATAGCCAGCCATATTAAAAATGTCTATATATGATTTTTGAGATTTTGCACAATGCGACCGTGATAGGGGGGATTACAGCACAAGAGTGGGCGTATTCAAGAACACACGGGGGTATCTTTGTATACATTCCTGCCTCTGGCATGGTGGAGACATAGCATGCGTACATGTCAGTGCAACCATACATGTACGCGCCTCACCTATGCTGGGGTTTCGGCACGCATATGCACTTAACACCCGTCGAAGGGCTCCTATTCCAACCTCGGACTGAAATGCTGGATGCTCTGGCAGTGATCTGTGTAAATTAACAGTAAATAAATATAATAATTATAATAATATAAGTAAATAATAAAAAGGTGAGTAAACATAAAGACAACGGGCAATTTTGAATTGGTCAGGTCAAAATAAATTTGGTTAACATTCTCTGGCTATGATATCATCACACATTTTAAAATGAGGTCAGCAATAGATTGTAAAGGTAATGTCAAAATTCATAGATTGGTAAATATTTAACCTGTGAAGATCTCGTTCTATTTCGTCACTTGCTATTGACATCTTGCCAACACTTTTCTCTACTAGAGAGGCATAGTAGCCAGGATGTGTTGCCATCTGTGGGGATCAAATTTACTGAAATTACTGATTTGGAAAGCTTAAAAAATGACAAAATTATAAACCATTATCGTCATAATAGTGAACTCACACTGTCCTGTGACTTCAAAGGGGCTCTTTTATTAAATTTATTCATGCACATGACTTAAACATGAAAGACACTATCAATCATCAATTGAAAATTGTAATGATAATACAATTATCAAAAATGAAGAGCAAAAACATTATAATAATAAATAATATTAATCAGAAAAACATAGAAAAACTGACTGAGTTGTGATTGAACAGCAAATACCTCATTAATGGCTCCTGAATACACAAGCCACTGTTCCCCTCTCAGGCTCTGAGGTACCCCCTTGGTCACCAGATCATATGTCTTTGAGGTGCGGTAATTACTTATCCCCCTGCGCATCAACACAAGCATGAATACGAGCTTGCATAGATAAGAGTAACATTAAAACTAACTGGCAACATTATATAAAACCAACACGATAAAAGACGATAACCGCAACGCATAGGTTCACGCATTATGGTGGCGCTATCTATATCTGAACTGCACCTTCCAAATTCAGCAAAATGAATGTTCCACAGATGCTCTTTGACTGCCTCTCTGGCAGCGATCTCTCCTGCCTGTGGCATAGGGAAGAGATGCAAGAGTGCTGGCTGGAAGGCCATGGTGCCTAAAAATTCAGCAAATTATCTCAATTAAAATCAATATAAATCGACTGTTCTACAACAACTATGTGAAAAAGGTGGTGCCACTACTAGCGAAGATAAGGTCTATGCCCCCCTGACCTCTGTTTGACCTGGCTCGTTTAGCTATTTCTAACTAAATATATATATATATTAATATAATAATATATATAGGGTTAGGGTTAGGGTTAGTCAGAAATAGCTAAACGAGCCAGGTCAAACAGAGTTCAGGGGACATAGACCCTAAAGCACTACTAGCCTCTGCTTTCAAAGTTGCGCACGCCAACTTTTCGGCTGCAGGCTACAGATCGAGGTGTTTCTTATTTATTAATTTAAGAGGAGAAGGAATGCAATATTTTATAAACAACTTTCAGATTCAGTTATAATATGGACGAATTTGTCATAAAATAAAAATCATTCGTTAAATAGCAGTTAGGTATAAATATAATTGCACTTTTGTGATTTCAGCCCCGTTGCAATGAACATACAGCCATCGGACAACCACTGAACTTTGTCAGGGTGGCAGCACAAATCATAGGGTGTAATGTCAGCAGCCAAAAATAAAGACTTTAAAACTCAGTTGTTTTTATAACAAATGTGAATGCATGATTACATAAATTTATAGTATATACTATTATTTATTCACTTACTATCATAATATACCCTGATTTCTAGGTGTAGTATCCCTTTAACTAAACAAGACTTCATAAGTTATTTTAGAATTGCTATGTGATGTGCAAATAGTCATTATTAGCGCCATTTAACTAATGATGAGCA
>NW_014578099.1:65109-77664 GCF_000485595.1 Priapulus caudatus
CCAGAGCTACTTTTTCATAGCATGATTTTGTTAAAAATTCCATAATTTTGATGCACTGACTCTAATAATGTCTCAGAAGCCAGAAATTGTCAAGATTATGCTTTGGCGAAATCGACGAGGTCACAAATTATTCCTAATGGTGACAAAATCACGGAGGCCGGGTTTACATGTTGCTGTATGCATGTTGTGTACAAAGTATGACTGCATGCACTGATTGTCTCATTCGCATTGTTTTTTAATTCAAATCTCGTTATGTCTAGCCCAATAAAAAAAACTTGATTGCCCGAACAGGGAAGTGCAATTTCAAGCTACCTGCCCCGGGGCAAATTTTGGTTGCCCCGGGCCATCGGGCAAGCGGGTTTGTCAAGCCCGGCATCGCAGGGTTCGAATTTCGGCTGAAAATTTAGTGGACAGCAGGACCACCAACTTCAGAAAGTTGGTGGACCTGCACAAAAATTTGATGGTCAGCTTGTTTACTAGCAGTGAGTAACAAAATAGTATATAAAGATAACCATTGGAATTAAAACAGCATACGCATAACAAGGAGTTAATGAAGACAAATAGTGTCTTCATTAACTCTTGATGTAACTTAATTAGAGTTGGTCAAATAATGTTTCAATCTCTAGGAATATCGGGGGAGCTTCTGAGTAAGGTTTTACTTTCGTTTTTCTCTTCCCCAGTCCATGGTACCCCCATGCATAGATCTATCAATGCTGCCGCACATCCACAAAGTTACAAGTGCCTAGAATCTTCAAGTATATACAGTTTACATTTCTTCTAAATATCTACCTGAATAAAAACAGTCCACTTTCTACGTGACGAATTTGATTACAGCTGAAAACAGCTTTGATTACGTGCGTGTCAGGTGTCACTGGTCGTGCCCTAACTTCCCACAATAACCCCTGCGATATATAAACTTATTGTTACGCGGTTATAAAAACACATTGATTTCTTAGACTATCGCGAGTTTTTGTTCGTGTGGCGAATCATGCGTTGAGGGAGTTCATGCAGCTCTAGATGTTTTGGATACCCTAGCTGTCTACGTTGAGGAACGGGTCGTAACGCTGCCGGCGGCACGGGAGCGATTTTTTCTCGTAGCTTCCAAAATTTTCGCTCTCGTAATTGTTGTTACAAGAGCGCTTTGAAAGCTGACGGGAGCGAAATCGCTTGCCGCTCCCGTGTATTTTTTCCGCTGATAGGGTTAGGGTTAGGGTTAGTCAGAAATAGCTAAACGAGCCAGGTCAAACAGAGGTCAGGGGGACATAGACCCTACGAGCACTACTAGCCTCTGCTTTCAAAGTTGCGCACCGCAACTTTTCGGCTGCAGGCTACAGATCGAGGGTGTTTCTTATTTATTAATTTAAGAGGAGAAGGAATGCAATATTTTATAAACAACTTTCAGATTCAGTTATAATATGGACGAATTTGTCATAAAATAAAAATCATTCGGTTAAATAGCAGTTAGGTATAAATATAATTGCACTTTTGTGATTACACTCTCCCCTTTGCAATACAGACAGCCAATCGACACACTGAACTAGATCTGTGTTGTACAGAAAAAGTATTACCGAGACAACATCGTGCAAAAAAACGCAGTGACATCTTGCTTCTACTGTAGGCACATAGTAACCTAGGCTTTCACTGCAGATCTATACGGCCCACAACAAACCAGGTAAGACATTGCCGTGTATTTGTGTGCTTGGTCAACTTGCATTTAATGAACGGCCTAATCTGGCCAAATTATAGTGAACTGAGTTTGATTTGAGAGTGGCCGGCTAAAGTCAGGACTTTTAGCTTGCCGGCTCACATTATTTATTTATTTTATCTCAAGCTTAAGATTGCCCCGGCCACGCTGCAAAGATTCTCTACTGTTTATCAGCACTGTTAGTCGTATAGCCCTGTAGTGGGAGCGAAGGGGCCTACACGGGGAAAGCCAGGCGAACACGTACCCGTCGGCGTGGCGTCCGAATCCGCGGTGCCGCTGTCGAACGCGACGCCGGCGACCTTCACGAAGCCGTTGTCGGAGCCGATAGAGTGCGGCGAGCAGCTGCGGACGCCCTCGCCACGAGCGACCTTGATAAAGCTGCTGCTGCTGCTGGTGCTACAGATGCTCAGGTTGTCGCCGCTGACCCTGCAACACGGTTGCCATCAGCGACCCGACGTCACACTCTTATCGTATCACGTAATTCACCATTTGTTTCTGAGCTGAACGCTCCTATGCTCGACAAATATAGACGTGCCCTTAGGTGAGTATTTCTCAAAAGGGCTAGTAAACCAACAGACAATGCTTATAGGCAGAGATAAAAGGGGCCTGTAAAACAGCATCCAGACTGTCTAAAAAGTCAATAATATTATATTACGTATCTATAGTCTCATATACGCATTTCCTCTCAAAAATTACGCGTTATGATAATGGTTTAAGAATGTGCCACTAGGTCATATGCCATATATCATATCATGTCATATATCACCAGTGGCGTAGCCAGGGGGGGGCAATAGGGGCGGTCGCCCACCCTAAGATTTAGAAGGCTACCTTATTTAAACCAGCAGGATTGTTTCAAGTCGATAAAACATGCCAACAACATGCACCCCCCCCCCTTAGATTTAATCCTGGCTACTCCACTGTATATCACACATACAATATATGTGCTATCATTGGGAAAAACACAACACACTCACGGTCTTTGATCTGGCAACTTAGCCAGAAAGTCTGATATTTTTTCCAGGATAAATTGCCGGTCCTTTAACTCAGCGAACAGGAAATTAACCTGAAACAAATATTTTTTCATGTCAAACAAAATATAGCAAGTGAAATCTGCAGTTTTCCTCCCCATGAGATTGCTCTACATTTACAAAACAATACAACATTACACATCATTAGTATAGCCATCCATTCCACCGTTTTTATAATGGCATTACCTGTTAATGGCTACTGATAAAATGACACCAACAGGAAAAACCATACCTTGAGTTTCGTGGTAAAGATCAGTCCATTAGTTATGATGTTGCCCGTGCAAGTCTCCTTCTTCTCCACTACAAACAGGTCCCTCATAGGAATGATCACAGACACAAGGTCTGACACCTGCATATAGCAATGTTAAGCTCTGATCACAAAATCTACCAGTACACAGAAACAGAGCAAAGCACGATTGGTCGGGTAATTTGTCAGAGGCCATGCGTGTGTGGCTACATCAACATAGTATTTCCATGCCAAATGGGCATATACAGACAACTACAAATCCCTGAGACCAATGTATCAGAGAGGTATCACTGTGGTGTACCTTGCATATATATATATATATATTTATACAAATATACTTGCCCTGCTGTCATAGCAGATGTAGTTAGGGGATATAAACATCCTACCCCACACGTGCTGCTTGTTATATGGTGTCCACAGGGTGCATTCTGTATCTCCATGAAGCTTTTCTGTGGAGGGCAACTTGAACTTTATCCTGTAGGTGTAAAAAAAATGAAATCAAATATAAACAAATAGTCATTATGGAAAAAGGAACAATGTAATGACATCTATAGCTGCGTTCACACGTATACACGGCCTAGCTGGTACCGTACTTAGTTGGTGCTAAGTTCGGCTAAACAATGCGTTCACACGAGATACACGAGATTTGAGGCTTAGCTAGCTAGGTATAATATAGACTGGTACCCGGTCGACAGTTCCACACGCTACAACTAACGTCGTGCAGCGAACGGGTACCAGTCTAGGTAAGCGCGCTACAGTTTTGCATTCGAATGCGTTTCACACGACAAACAATACGCGGCCTAGCGTTTGGTTGCCGAATATACGCGGCTTAGTTGGCGCGGAATATGATTCCGCGCTAAGCAAGCCGGAGCAATCGCGGCTAAGCAAGCCGTGGCTAAGCAAGCCGTGGCTAAGCAAGCCGCGTATATTTTAGCGTGTGAACGCTTAAATACGGAACTAAAATCCTCGTGTGAACGCAGCTTATCATACATATATATATATATATATGTATATATACAAGTCCACGATCTCCTATCTGCAATTCCAAAATCTCTGACAGTTTTTCGTAAAGCGTCACTTGTGCACATGTCATAATGAATGATATGTAATGAATGATACTTTTTTGGTCTATATTTATCCCACTCAGTGTGAATATTCATAAGGTGTGCTGCAGAAGTATTCATATGTTTACTTATGCGGTGCTCCTACAGACCCGGCTAAGGTGTTACTGTAATATACAGTATGTGAATCCAACTAGTGCTAAAATCAAAGAAATTCCAAAACACATCTGGCCCAAAGGTTTCAGGTAAATGATTGTGAACATACACAACAAGGAATAAAAATTTAAATAAAACTAAAACTTAATAACAGCAATATCATTATTGTGCCTGTAGTAAAAAAATCATCATATCATTTCATGGCAAACTGCAATTTCATGTGATTTAACCATAACAAATTGTTCCATCCACAAACTAGGTGGAATTTCATCAGTGTTCTTGAATAAACTAGACAGACTGCTTTTGCTACCTGTATGCCTCACTCCTTTGTCTTGCATCGAGATCTCTCTTCAGAGAAGACACTTGTCGTGGCATAAAGTTCCTATGACAAAAAACATTTCACAGCAAAATAGAATATACCAACAATAAAACATTTCACGAACACATAACTACGCCAGCACCTTTCTAAAACATTACCGAAACATTACGCCAATAACATCTTCTTACGGAATCAACACACTTACCTAGTCTTAGAAGGCAAATCCCTATCTTCTTGGAAACCTTCCTCTGTGATAAGGCTAAAAATAAATTAGCAACCGCAATGAACATAATAGCCAAATAAACAAGACGATTTTGTGCAAATTCATTCACATGTCAAGTTCCATTAAACATAGATATGTAGTTTTTTTTAGCTAAACTCCCAACTGAGAAATTGAACACTATAAACATAGCAACCAGATTCAATTCACTCAACTCACTGTTTCATTGCCATGTTGGCAAGCTGTTCCATCAGACGAAGCGTTTCTGCTTTGTGCAGGAACATAGAGAAATATAACTGAAAACAAATATACAGTTACTGCTAGAAAAATCAAGTGCCGCAGTGCGACAGGGCTCATCTGGTGTTTGGTGTTCTGCTGATAAATTCCTTTGTGCATAGCAAGACGTCTTATACATAAGTCTTCTTTATTCTTGTTTGATTTTTGTAGCCAATTCGAACAAATATATCAGCTACACTTTCGCACCGCACACAATCTCTATGCATTGCAGACACATGTGCATTGCAGGTTGGCAGGCAACAATTATGATTAGAAGCGTGGCAGCCATGAGCTGCCCCGTGTTTTTGCCTACTCACGCGAGCATTCACTGATTCAGCCTTCAGGGTGCTATAGACAGACTGCTTTAGTACATAATATGATGTAAGAAGTGTAAACCTTGTTCAACAAACATTTGCCTTTGCAATTCAATTGTGCAACTGTAGAACCTCACATTCACACAGGTATGGGCTCTAATAATAGCAAAAGCAGTTCGGGGCGGCGGGGGGCGGGGGGGGCGGGGGGGGGGAGGGGTGGGGGTCGCTTGGTTAACAGTACAACAAAATCAACAATGTTAACGCCTCCTCTTCGAGGGTCAACAGTTATCCGACACCTTACCTCGCGATGTCAGCGGAAAGTACATTTCATGGTCCTTTCAATAAAGCCATAAAAAAGGTTAAGGTCAAGCCTAACAAACAAGTTTTTCAATCGCCCGTCAGACATTGTCCTGCAGAAATGTGTCTAAACATCTGCCGCGTGGCCCTGTGGGCGCGTCCCCAATTTCGGCACAGTGATGGCTTTTCTACCCGATGATGCCGTATACATCCCGATATCACGAGGCCTAGTCAAGCGCGTTTAGATTGTCCGCAATTCTGCATGTTCTCCCCCTATACCTTAAGTTAAGGAGGATATGTTCCCCCTTCTTTTACACTCTTGACCTTTCCCCTTTGACCCCCCAAGCTCGCATCCCCAAACTCGTTCGATTACCCCCCCCACGTCCCGACTTTCGAATCGCGTACGTCCGAGCCGTTTAGATTTGTGCCGCAACTGTTGACGGATGCACGGCACGACGGCACGCATGGCACAATCAGTGCGATCTACAAGCTGCATCTGACTCTCGGTCAGATGAGCTAAAAACCAATAATGATAAACATCAGTTAAAGCATATACTTACCTTTCACTTATTAAGCTTTATATGATTTTTATCATAATATATGAAATATAATATATATAGTGCATCAAGCGTGATAACATCCGGTGAAATCATTGGATAACGCAGCAGGCACTTAGCAATAGTGGCACTTATTGCCGTGCACGCGCAGGTCCCGGCTCAGACGGGGCACTAATGCTTGCGCGGGACGCATTGTTTATTATATGAGCGCATTGATGTACACAGAGTCAACGAATCTGCCTGCGTCTGGGACGGCTTTGGCCATTAATGAAAGGTCATTATACTGCTTCGCCGGGCCGCCCACGGCAAGAGGTTTGTGAAGCGGGGCAGGGTTGTGCTTTGTGTCGACCGTTTTGGCTACAGGGTCGAAGCACGCGGCAAATTAGGAGTATAAAAGAAGTATATCAAGCATGAAAAGTCGAGTTGCATAGTCATGGTGATGCAGCGAAGAAACATTAATCCGCCTGTTGTTGGGGCAACTAATGGCTCTCATGAGTGTTGGCTTTGGAAAGGAATAAGTGCCTCGCACTGCTCAGGGCAGTAATTCGTTCCGCGTCCAAGCAACCACTATGAGAGCATTAGTGCCTCGCCAACAGCAGGCATTAATATATATACAATATTCAATGATTGTTCTTAACTATTAGTTTGACGGTGCACGATTACATGGTACTCGCAATTTCGAGTAGAAAACCCTGAGCTATCAAGGGCCAAACAAATGAGCGCATAAGAATTTTATAATAACTCTGCAAGTCCTGTAAACAAAATAAACAAAAATAAACACCAATATATAATGGTAAGAAATACCGTTAAGTTTTTCAGTACAAACTGTTGCTCTCCCAGTTTGACATTTTGCACATTCTCTATACACTATATATAGCCGCCGCGCCATATTTTGCAATTACAGTATTATTGCTAGTAATCGCTAACTTTATAAGTTCAATCGCGATATAATAATAAGTTCATCTTAATCTGTGTCTTGAGGACATGGCCCAGGCACCCACGTCTCACATGAATATTGCTAGTAAGATGGTTGGCTCTGACACCACACATCAGCCACTGTGTCATATATTTTAAATCACAATGTTATTGCTAGTAATTGCTAACTTTTTAGCTCAGTGGGAATTAGTGAGTTAAGCTCTTCTCTCTCTTTCTCTCTGTCTCTGTCTCTCTCTCTGTCTCTCTCTCTCTCTCTCTCTCTCTCTCTCTCTGTGTCTCTCTCTCTCCCTCTCTCTCCCTCTGACCTGAGCTTACCGTGACATCAGTCCACCTGGTAAGCAGTTTGGCTTCCTTGCCCATGAGGAACGAGTAGAAGCAAAGGTGGTTGACACTCAGGTACATCCAGCCCTGACGAGGAACCTTACCCTTCCAGTAACTGCATGAGTAGTCTATAAACAGCAACAACGTACATGACCAGATACATTTAATACATGCTCACCCGCTATGTCCAACCATAGGTAACAAATAACCGGTTCTGGAAAATTTGTTTCAACACACTATGACAGCAACACCAGTGTAGTTAGATCACTACTATTACTTTATTAAAGAAATACTACACCCTCGAATTTTAGGGTGTATTACGATAGTAAGTCCATGAATAATAGTATATACCTACAAATTTATATAATCATGCATTCACATTTGTCATCAGACAACAGTGAGTTTCGAAGTCATTATTTTTGGCCACTGACATGCCACCCCGTGATTGTGCTGCCACCCTGACAAAGTTTATTTTGCACATTACAAACCGAGGGCTAATCTCAAAAGTGCAATTATATTTATACCTAACTGCCATTTAACCAAACAATTTTTAACTTTAGGACAAATTCGTCCATATTATACCTGAATCTAAAAGTTGTTTATAAGAATTTGCAATTCTTCTCATCTTAAATGAATAAATAAGAAACACCTTCAGTCTAAAGGCTGCAGTTGAAAAGTTGAGATGCGCAACTTTGAAAGACGATGGGCTAGTAGTGGCGCCACTGTCATTGTAAGCAACGATACAGTCGTTAGTTTTGAAACATACAAAAAAAAATTCTAATGATCATTTTACAATGAAATAATAAATTCAAGTATTCTTCTCATAGGACACTACCGTACCTATTCCTATCTCATGTATTGCACAATAAACATGTTTTGCTCTTGGTACACTAAAGTATTGCATATGGCCAATTGTGACTCAACATAATGTTAAAATTGCCTGCTAATTTGTATCCAACTATATCAGGAAACGTAGCCAGATACTTACAATTCACAAGCTTTTCTTCAGGTGGCAGTTTGAACAGACGCTGGAATTTCTTAACCGCAGTCCGGAATTTCTCTGAATCATCGCCTACGAAATTGAAGAAATGATTAATCTGAAACCCTCATTGATATAAGACATCAGAATATAAGTAGACACAATTATACCTAAAAAGATGTTTATGATTTATGGATTGGAAGGGTGAAATAATACAGAGGAATAAAAGACAATAAATAAAAAATGGAGAAGGAAGGTAAACAGCAAAGATATGTTTACAATTATACAATTACCCTACAGTTTAGAGGGGTGAAAGAATAAGGGGAATGAAACACACTCAATAAAACACATTTAAATTAACTAAATTGCAAAAAACGTGACGGCATGCCCACAAACCACAAATTGTGGTCAAATAGCTGGTAATATTTACAATGACTGGATGATGAATATGGTAACGAATAATGATGATCCCAGCTGGTGCAGTTCATAAACAGCTGTGTATGTGTCTGTTCTATATGCATAGGCAGCTGTCTGTGTGAGGAATGTTTTTTTTAGAAAATCCGATGACCCCAACTCCTAACCACTTAAGTTAATTATTACGGTATAAGCTATTAAGCTTACTGGGGTATTACCAGATAGCACTTGAAACACTGGGTTTTCTTTTAACTTCACTTTTCTTTGACAGTTGTGTGTTGAATGATAAAAGACTGGCATCATGAATGCAAGAAGCCTGCTTTCTAATGTAGTATGCTCATTTAGATGTGTCTAAATTAGGAAGCAGGTATCAATACCTTCAAGCTGTTTTGCTGGAAACTGTATGGTCGTCTGGGCTAGCAGACTCTCTATTTTGCATCTCACAAAGTCCGTGATCTCATCATCATTGTCAAACTCCCCTAAATGGCCAAATATGTAATAGCATGCAAAAATCTAGGCATTACCTTGCAAACAACCATGCTGACCATATAAAGGTTAAATGGCTTTGCCTGATTCAATTATAGATAACAATCAATAGGTGTACGCAATTAAAAACACTTTCTATTCATTATTGAATCATTATTGTGATCATTGTAATTTTGTACACAAATTTGTCACACCAAGTGATTGCATCATGTGTTTTTCTAGCCATTCCCAATGCTCAGTGATCTCCTGTCTTGTCTCGGCAACTGCAACACCTGGAACCAAGTAACAGAATCAATTATATGCAACATCCTGAACAAAAACAAATACTAGATTGACTGGATCACTTTGAGTGAACTCATGCTTAAACATGATCACAGCTCAGTCATGCACATGTACCTACCATAGCTAACTTCTGCACCTGGAGTCTGGTGAAGAACTCTGTACGGTGGTGGCTACAAAATAAGAAATATTCATATAACAATTACTGAAATTATTCAAATGCATATGCACCTCAAAATAAGCCGTAACTTTTTTCATTTCTTTACATGGGTTTCAGACATAGAAATTAATTACTCTCTGACCTTAGTGTCAAAAACTGTATCTAGGGTTCCAACAAGAAGGGACGTCAGACCTCCTTTGGTATGCCCTTTACGACACTGGAGTGTGAAATACGGGTTCGCTCGTTCGGTGATCCTAAAACAAATTGTCCAGAAAGTAATCAACAAGATAAAATTCTGCCCACTCTGTCATGAACAAATGTACATCACAAATCATGTAAATATGTAAATAAGAATATATATATAATAATAGTAATAATAATGAATAATAAAATCATCATAAAGAAATTATCATGTTATGGCATGAGATTACTGCAGTATCAGGTGATACCTGCCTTATAGCTCTGCACAGAAAATAACACATTATTGCGAAGACACAGCGAAATACCCCCATCAAACAAACATGGAAGCTAATGTATAAAAATTGCTTTTAAAAAATAATGCCAAACTCAGCATTAACTTGTAGCAGGACTGAATAATGACGAATTGTCATTATTCACCCCCTGCTTGCAGTAGATAAAGCAGTAGATAAGCTAAACATTAGAGATTTAAAATAGCAACAGTGCATTTATTACAGATAAGGCTTTCAATGTGAATAAATATAGAGAGGAACCCAGTCTTATGGCATTGCAACAGGAAGAAACCACGTGTCTAGACAATTTACACTAGGTGACAATTATAAGTGAATATGAACATGTTGTAACAGTTTTGGAAATGTGTGCTGCTCTGTCACCATGTGTAACTACTATTTAAGATTTGCCTTATATAGTATCATAAATAATGACCCCTTTTCCCACATAAGGAAGAATGTGGACTTTATCGGATCTACCTTTCATGTGTGTGCAGACTCGATGCACCTCGGGAAAATAGGGGTTTTGTAAGGTTTCTTATGTAATCTTTACTTAAGTGTGTGTGCGTATACTCAATAATAGATTTTCAATACTTGCTTAGACATTGCTCTAGTTGCACTCTCGTATAAATTTGCATTACATTTTCAGGGGTAGAAATTAACTTTTGAACAAGGGAGTCCAACGGACTCCCTACCCTCAAAAAGAGGGAGTCCGCAGCAAAATAAGGGAGTCCGCAGTCTGAGGTTCAAAATTAAAGATATTAACAATAACGCATGTGCTAATTTTTAAGATTCATGCAGTTGCACGTCTGCCAAATTTTCTTTGGACATTAGCTGAAAAAATACAGTAATTCTGCGAGGCCATGCTTCGGAACAAACTATAGTTAGTATAGCAGAATTTTCAGGGAGTCACATGGACTCCTGCATATATGGCAAGTCAGGGAGTCCGACAGTAAATCAGGGAGTATTTGATTTTGACCTCCCGTTAATAAATAACTTAATAATGAAGTAGGAGGTATGTAAATGTTTTCGTTGCACTCGATCATTTGAGCACAATCATTGCTTTCAACACGTGCCATCTTCAAAGGATCCCTTTAAGCTTAGCCTACTGTATTATTTTCTGTCATTCCGTATTGGAATTCTCTCCCTTCCTCTTTAGTTAATTGCAAATATGAGGCTTTTTCTACTGTGATCCTCAGTGTTTATCTGTCTATTTGATCAACTCTATCTCTTTCTGTTTTCAATATAGTTCCTTGGACTTTGAAGACTAATATTTATGACGTTAAGAGGTTAGTGCCCTTGGCTGAAGAATATATTTACAAAGTGGCTGGAGGTACGGCAACCGTCACTGGTTGAAGCCCCTTTTGGCGTTCGTTTGAGGGCTGGAGCAATTGTTCGCGATCCTCTGATGTAAAGTTTACAATAATGTTCATTTTCATACATAATCCGAGTGTTTTCTAGCTCATCAACTCTTAAATCGTGAATTTATTTCGAACGGCATAATTTCGAAATCTGAATTAGCCGCCGCCATCTTTGTCTCGTTTGTGGGAAACCCTATAGACTGCCGTACCTGCAGCCTCGTAAATTGGAGATACAGCTGCCGTACCTCCAGCCACTGCCATATATTTATGATGTTTATGAGGTAAATGCAAGATTAAATCACAATCTTCACTCCTATGGCAAAAATCTAGTGCGGGGCCCAGACCTAATTCAGTAAATGCTCTATAGATCAGACACATTACGACCTAAGCTGCATTATAAGGGAAATAGAATCCCCGGAATCCGGGGAATTCCCTGCGCGTAGGCCTACATCCGTACAGGCTACAGCGCCTACACTAGTACAGACCAAAGGGCCTTAAATATAACAAGGAGATGAAGCGCCGCCATATTTGGCGTAAATTTGGGTTCGGCAGAGACCCTAGAACAGATTAGTGTTCTATTGTCTCTGGGTTCGGTCTGCACAGCCGTCTCAGCTGATTATGGTCCATAGATGGCACCCTTGAGGCGAAAAGCACACAGCCAATCCGCTTCCTCTTCTTGTTATATTTAGCTCCTTGGTACAGACTACAGTACAGGCTACAGGCTGAACTCAGAATTGTACAGCTTACCACTGCCACTGGCACTACTACTACTACTACTAGTACTAGTACCAGGAGTAAGATAATATAGGCAGGCTTTCAGATTTGAAAAGTACAGGAGGACTACTAATGACTCCCCTAGGACACCATAGGGGGTCTTTTCACGCTCCATAATCACAACCTTAAGAGGCATGATGGAGAGCTCCACTAAAAAATCACACCCTTAAGAGGCATGATGGAGAGCTCCACTAAAAA
>NW_014578099.1:78325-80622 GCF_000485595.1 Priapulus caudatus
ACTTACACACCACAAATTGTTGTGTGTTGCTAACCTTTTTGTACCCCCCTACATTGAGAACTCTATGGACTCATGGAGCGCTATTTCAACATAATAGACATGCTTTTGGTGCGCGATTTCAACCACTTTTATGAGGCGCGATGATGCGCGCACCATGGCACAATTTCGGGTGCGCGGTGAAGCGCGAGCGCGATCGCGCCCCTTAAAAATGAAAGCCTGTATAGGAATATAGGATCCTATAGTATAGGCTATATTATCTTACTCCTGGTAGTACTAGCACAAGCTCTAGTACTATAGCCCGCTTAAAACTGCCGCTGGGCTATAGAACGACCCATAGGGCATGCGCGGGACCAACTTAGACCCGCTTATACCCGGCTATAAAACGTCTGTGGTAGGCAATTAATGCCTCTTATCCGAAGTGAATATGTCTTAAGTTATAGCCGCTACTAAAATTTAACCTCTAACTATCGTTGCAATGGTATACTTGCGGTATTTCTTGTGAACGAATATTCGATTTGCGAACTTCAAACGGCCATTTCTGGCGGCGCTGCAGCAGCGCCAGTCAGCGGGAACTATGTATTTCCGCACGTGGAGGGGTGGGCGGGTTGTGGTGGTTGTGGACAAAAACATTGTTGTTGTCAAGTAACAAATTAAGCGATCAAACGAGATTGTAATATTAGTTTTGTCATGAAAGATGAACAAATTACTATTATTAATTTGTTACTTGACAACAACAATGTTTTTGTCCACAACCAACACAACCCGCCCACCCCTCCATGTGCGGAAATACATAGTTCCCGCTGACTGGCTGGAGTAAGTTGGTCCCGAGCATTCGTAATGGCTGATGCTATAGCCCAGCGGCAGTTAATGTATTAAGTGGGCTATAGTACTAGAGCTATACTAGCACTAGATACAATAATGTAACCCAAACCCAGGAGGATAGGGTTACAAAGCGTCCGTATAGTTTTGTGCGGAGGAACGCCTGAGTGAATCACTCAGGGCGGTTTGCTGGTGCGTTTTCAGAGACTAGAACTTCCAAACTGGGTTTATTCTAAACACGAACCTTTCTCCGCTATCCGGGAACTTACTACGTATCGCAATACTTTGTATTAAACTAATATAACCTGTTACAAAAATTCGAAGTGACGAGCGGCGAATATACTGAGCGCCATTTCTGTTGACCTGTGACGTACTTCGGTTTGAAGAGTGGATTCACCGACCAATCGGAGGGCGCTGCGTTTACCGATCGCTATGCGCATTGCGAATTCGTACGTTACAGGTCAACAGAAATGGCGCTCGAAATATCCGCCGCTCGTCACTTCGAAATTTTGTATTGAGTATTGCGATACATAGTAAGTTCCCGGATAGCGGAGAAAGGTTCGTGTTTAGAATAAACCCAGCTTGGAAGTTCTAGTCTCTAAAAACGCACCAGCAAACCGCCCTGAGTGATTCACTCAGGCGTTCCTCCGCACAAAACCATACGGACGCTTTGTAACCCTATCCTCCTGGTTTTGGGTTACATTATTGTATCTATACTAGCACTAGCTCTAGTAACTATAGCCCGCGTACAGTTGCCGCAGGGCTATAGAGCGTAACATGGCAACTGCGTATGAGTTTTATTCTCACAACTTTTAGCTGATAATAACTTCTTCGGTATGCCAAATAAAACACATTCTCTGCCGGACAAATGTCTTAAGTTACTATGAACACTAAAATACAACAACAAACTATTGCTTAAATATTGTACTTGCGATATTACTCGTCGACGAAGATTGTTTATCAACTTGTAACCGCCATTTCTCGTTGCGCACACTCGCGCGGTTCTGGTGCTAGTGAGCGGGCACAATGTATTTCCAAGTGGAGGGGTGGGCAGCCATTTTTCGTTGCGCAGCGCTAGCGCGGTTTGCAACAGCGTGCAACCTGCCCCATGGCAACTCATACGCAGTTGCCATGTTACACTCTATAGCCCTGCGGCAACTGTACGCGGGCTATAGTTACTAGAGCTATGATAAAAGAAGCGTCAAAGGCGCCGCCTGTCTGTGTAGTATGGTAATTATTTTTAGTTGAGTAGTGCGTGTGCACGTACACGTGCGTGCGTGTGTACGTACACGTGTGTGCTTGTGTGCACGTACAAGTGCGTGCGTGTGCACGTACACGGCTAACTACAAACTCGCTTATAACGAAAACAATGCCAAGCTATGACAAAAAAAAGCGTCAAAGGCGCCGCCTGTCTGTGTAGTATGGTAATTATTTATTTATTTTTAGTTGAGTAGTAATTTTATAATGTTTTCTCAATA
>NW_014578099.1:80632-89115 GCF_000485595.1 Priapulus caudatus
CTTGGTATATGTTGCTCCTTGGTTCCCTGCACAATTTTTTTGTCAGCAATTTTAGGGCTTTGATTAGCTAAACTCTGAGAGCTTCCCCGGACCCCTGCCAGGGGCTCTGCCCCTGGACCCCGCCAGGGGCACTAAGGCGGGCCCCTGGGGCCGGATTCATCAACGTTGCGCAAAGTGTATTGCGTATACAGAGTTTCTACGAAGTACGTACGCAAAGCTCGTAGGTGCGATTCATCAACGCAGCGTAGCACCTGCGTACGCAAATGTTGATGAATTCCGGTGTAAATCCACTACGCCATCGTAGCTGCTGGCTGTTGAGGGGCGTGCCTAGCATAAACCTATTACACTGTGCGACACATACCATAGGAACCAAACTGATGCCTCTCTTGTATGTAAACCATATGGCTCTAGCTGTCTACAGGAGTGCTGGGGGATGTGATAGTTGTCCTCATTTTCGTTTGTATGATTGTGTTCAACACTCGATGAAAGCAGCGACACGTACGCGTGCGTGCGTGCGTGTGTGTGCACGTACACGTGCGTGCGTGTGCACGTACACGTGCGTGCTTGCGTACGTACAAGTGCGTGCGTGTGCACGTACAAGTGCGCACGGCGTGTGCACGTACACGGCTAACTACGAACTCGCTTATAACGAAAACAATGCCAAGCTATGACAAAAAAAAGCGTCAAAGGCGCCGCCTGTCTGTGTAGTATGGTAATTATTTATTTATTTTTAGTTGAGTAGTAATTTTATAATGTTTTCTCAATAAAATAGCCATTTTTCGTTGCGCAGCGCTAGCGCGGTTTACAACAGCGTGCAACCTGCCCACCCCTCCACTTGGAAATACATTGTGCCCGCTCACTAGCACCGGAACCGCGCGAGCGTGCGCAACGAGAAATGGCGGTTACAAGTTGATAAACAATCTTCGTCGACGAGTAATATCGCAAGTACAATATAAATTTAAGCGATAGTTTGCTGTTGTATTTTAGTGTTCATAGTAACTTAAGACATTTGTCCGGCAGAGAATGTGTTTTATTTGGCATACCGAAGAAGTTATTATCAGCTAAAAGTTGTGAGAATAAAACTCATACGCAGTTGCCATGTTACGCTCTATAGCCCTGCGGCAACTGTACGCGGGCTATAGACTATAGTTACTAGAGCTATACTAGCTCTAGAACTATAGCCCTCTGCTCTGCCGCAGGGCTATAGAACATACTATGGCAATTTCCAGGGAGTAAGCAAAGACAATGTGTTTCCAAGTGGAGGGGTGGGCAGGTTGCACGCGGTTGTAAACCGCGCTAGCGCAGCGCAACGAAAAATGGCGGTTTGCAACCCCATGCAACCTGCCCACCCCTCCACTTGGAAATACATTGTGTCCGCTCAGAAGCGCCGGAACTGCGCTAGCGCTGCGCAACGAAAAATGGCAGTTGAAAGTTGATAAACAATCTTCGTCGACGAGTAATACAGCAAGTACAACATTTATGCGATAGTTTGCTGTTTAATTGTAGTGTTTATAGTAACTTAAGACATTTATGCGGCAGAGAATGTGCTTTATTTGGCGTACCAAAGAATTTATTAACCGCAAAAAGTTGTCTTTGCTTACTCCCTAGAAATTTCCATAGTATGTTCTATAGCCCTGCGGCGGAGCGGAGGGCTATAGTTCTAGAGCTAGACTCCCTAGAGCTATACTACTACTACTACTAGTAGGCCTACTAGCACTAGAACTACTAGCCCGACCAGGCTGTGCGACGGATTGTCTATACAACGGTATCCTAACCCTAGCGATACCGTTTCTTGGAGCTATAGAACTACCAGCAATATCATATTCATAAAATACATAATAACTAATACACACCACAGAGCATGGGCAAGTAAAACTTCGTCTGGCTTAACCCACATTTTGAACGTGAACCAAGGAAAATCTTTCTGCTAAGTTCAATAACAGTAACACCTTCGAGAGCACATTTGCTCAATTTTGCTCGACGTAAACAAAACAACGTCTCGCGAGAATGAACCAGACATAAAACTGATACATCGCGTAATCATTTCTGAAATATAACTTTCGAATATAAACCAAACTATAATAAAGTAGTTAATGGTAATACAAATTTTTATTTTTATTTTTTAACGTTTATCTTTAACGGTTATCTTGCATAGTTCAACAAACTGATGAATGATTTGTGAACGATGATTGATTACTTGGTTATGTCTGGACTCGTTCATACAGTGAGCAAAGTGAGAAAGCAAATAATTTATTTAAAAAACATTCACAAATATACAGTAGTATACACAAACCACTATTAACAAGTTGCTGTGCGGTGATTACTGTAATGTGATGGAGCACAAGACATGTAACTGGGTGTTTTGTTTGGTTAGTGCTTGGGGGTGCTTGGTCCTAAGTTGGAGTTGGAGTAATCTGAATCTGGATAGTTTTCTGCGTAGCCCACGGTTACGTGGATAATAATGCAGGGATAACTATAGGGAACGCTATAGCTAGCCATGGGGTGTGACCTAGCTTGGGTAAAGCCAGGTAGTTGGCCTTTAGCCGAATGGCACGTAATGATTGATAGTCTCATAGTAATAATGAGTGATCATTCAGAATGATTACTCCAACTCCAAGGTTATAGTGACGCAGTATAAATAAGGTCTATGTCCCCCTGACCTCTGTTTGACCTGGTTCGTTTAGCTATTAATATATAATATATATAGGGTTAGGGTTAGTCAGAAATAGCTAAACGAGCCAGGTCAAACAGAGGTCACGGGGATATATATACTGACTAACGTGACTACGAGTGTTAGTGACCATGAATTTAATTGGCTGTTTCAGTGATCCTAGGTGACCCATGACCGCAGATGATCAGATTCAGAGCAGCGTACTCACGGCATATATTGGGTGTACGTCAGGCTTGCTGTAAGTGTAAGTGTAAAAGTCGGGCAGCGTGCTATGTCATGCACAATCTATCTAATAAACTATGCCACCTCCACATTCCAACTAACATGTATGCCATATATATCCTGCAGAATTGACAGGGCTTTAATTGTAGAGTGAAATCGTGGGGTACAAATTTGTGTATAATATGCATATATGCAAGGCCGTACGCAGGAAATTTTCTGTAGAGGGGCAAATATGCAGGAAATTTTTTGTAGGGGGGACAAAGGTACTCCCCACGCCCTCTATTGCCCTATTTGTCCCATTAAAAGGCATACTCTGAAAATCTCTAGGGGGGGCAACTGCCCCTGCTGCCCCCCCGCTGTGTACGGCCCCGCATATATGCACATGCATTTTTTGTGGCTGACAGCAAACGCCGAACATCATATTCCTTATGCGTGACATGATAGCAGGAAACTCGCTTCATTTTGTGCATAGAGTAAAGTTCTTGTGTAAAAATACTTAGGTAATGGTTCCCTCCACACAGTTTTACTGTAATAATAAAGCCCTGCCCCATTCTGCCAGGAATTCATTACGTCAAAGGTTGACGAGTGGTGTACGTAGTTTACTTGCTAGATTGTGTGCATGATGTAACACCACCCAGATCTAAAATTGGTAATAATATGTTTGACTGGGCGGCCCAATCCTAGTTTAGCACCCCGGATTAGTTTAGCACATTTACGAAAACACATTTGCAGGGTCCCAAATTAGGATTGTGCAGGCTGGGCTTGGGTGTAGCAAAAATAATAAATAATGATCTGTAACATGCAAAATAAATTGGCACAAGCGTAACTTTGTCCGGGTGGCAGCACATCGATCGTGCGGCATCATGTCAGCTGTCAAAAATAAAGATTTCGAAACTCGCTGTTGTTTTATGACAAAAGTGAATGTGTGATTATAGAAATTTGTATGTATATACTAATGTTTATGCACTCACTAAACACACTCATAATATACTCTAAAATCTCATAAAATTCTAGGGTATAGTATCCCTTTAAACAGGATAGATAAAGTGAAATTTATTCAGGGTGGTGACTTCAGGGCTATTTGGTGTAAGTTTTCACTAAGAAAAAAGTAGATGGCGGAGAAAAATAATAGATAGGTATATGTATTGAAACTTAGCTGGCTTTTAAAGAGATTACGTCTAGCATTCAGGTGCTTTCACATACTCAGTTTGGCCCAGAACTTCGAGAGCACCTTGACCTGACAAGTGCCACTCTTTATGGGATCCTATATCGTATCTTTAAGCCCATATCATGAAATATCTATAGTGTGTATGTTCATGCTTTTTTTTTAAATTCCAGTAATGGGTAATGCCTGTGATCACACACAGGCTGATCTGTTATCATCCAAAGAAGCGAAGTTTGTGCAAGATCAAATAAAAGAAAACTGCGTTGTTGTATTCTCAAAATCAACGTGTTCCTATTGTCGCGACGCAAAAGGACGATTGGAAAAGCTGAATGTTCCATTCAGCAGAATTGAGCTAAATCAGCGGGCAGATGGAGGCACCATACAGAATGTGCTACACACTATGACAGGAACACGAACGGTACATATTTGCAATAACTTAAATACAGTAACGGAGCCATAACTATGTTGTCATATTTGTGACAGCAAGTTCCACCTTTCTAACAGTCCTGCATTGAGACTCTTATTTGCCGACCAACTGAAAATGGTGTGGTGTTCCAGTTTTTAAAAATCATATAGTTACTGAATTCGTATACTACAATCATATACTACTGAAATAAATACTATATACTACATGCTACAATACAATAATTTACTATATGTAATACTATTTACAATATACTATATACTGCATCATATACTACCTGCTACAATCATATACTTTCTCTATCAAAGCATGTACTACTGAAATCTTTTTGTGATTTACATATTCGAAAAAAAGGATGGGTATAATCACATGCTGGGACTGGGGTGAAAACTAGAATTTACCTGTTAACCACCTCCATCCTTGACCCTGATGACCTTTGTGGATTGTCCTTGACATGTCAAATGTAAATAACCTTCGATAGCACCGTTTAGCGTTGTGCTGTTATTGCAAGTATACATATACGAGAATAGGTATACTACAATCATTTAACTAGCTCTAATTATAGTTGCTATACTTCCGTTATATCCTAGCTAACTGTGTTTCAGGTTCCAAGAGTGTTTATCAATGGAGTATGTGTGGGAGGTGCGGATGAGCTAAGGAGTCTTGAGAAAGCAGGCAAACTTCAGGATATGGCTGCAGTATGTTCAGGGCTATAATACGCCACAAGAATATAACTAGTCATAGTATGTTTACGACTTGCAAAGTGTGTCACCCAATGTATGTAATGAGTAAATGTATTATGTAAAAACGAGATTAGCATTTATGTAAGGTGTCTGAAATGTCTTATTTATAATAAGTATTTTAATATTACCAATGAATGCACAATATACATTAATAACAATACAGTTTTTATGTGTAGAGACATTAGGGCTGCTGTTTATTCAAGATAATTAAAATAAAAAATTTAATATTACATAACAATTTTTATATCCTTTCCTATATTTAAAAACGTTGATGCAGGAATTGAGTACATAATTAATTGTAAACTACATAATTGTACTAATTGTAATTTTAGTAAATTTGATAACTACTGTAAGTATGTAAAACAATTAAAAGTATTTATAAAATGTCAATACTGACACCAAGTTATAACAAATTTATAATTAATAATATTTAACCCAACAGCGTATAATTTAAAAAAAACCACATTAATTTACACCTGCAATAACTACACAATCCACCCAGCACCCAACCCTTTTAGTTTCGTATCACTCTAGTTGATATGTAATACCATAGCTTCAGAGAGTCAAAGCAACACCAGGTAAGTTCGGCCGTGAAATCACAACAGGTGATCATGAGCGAACTGCTCGGTCATCTCTTACGAATAGGATCAAGAGCTAACTCTAAGGTATTATTAGCTCTTTATAGGATGTCTATGAGATTATACTCAACAAAAGTCTTGACTGCCACCTCTGTCATGAAGTGATCACTTCTCAAAACTCACGTCACATGCGACCATAGCTTGTGCTATAGTCAGTACGTTACAATTTGAATGGGATGCTTAGTACATTAACAAAACAGTATATTCGCAAATAACTTCATGATACAACTAACGTGGGTGAATTGACTCAACTGAAGTGTAAATAAATTCATGATAGTTTATATAATAATAATAAACAATATGCTTGACATGTATCGTAGATGTGTAAATCAGATCTAATAATTACCGTTATCACAATTAATAATTATCCACAACAAAAATATATATCTGTCTCACAGAATCTGGCTTACGGAACATGTGCTCTGTTTAACTCGCTCTCATGGTTGTCGTTACTACATATATGTACAAAGATGAAACCAAATTAGGTATCAACAACCATGAATACAACTTTGATTGAAAACACATTGTGCATAGTTGATCTGGAGATGGAAAAGCAATTTCTCGTCAGTCACGAGACAAATATAGATATAGCAATAGGAACTGCTATAAACTGCACTGCACTGCAATGCTTATAGGAATGCTTGAGCAATATTTAGATTGTCATAGCTCTTCAATCCAGATGACAACTGTTGTGTTGGATAAGCAACCTTTCATTGCGCACTTCTCCATCTGGAGTTATCACATTGTCGAGGCTAGGGTCTGGTGTTCCCTTGGCCCAGACCTGCTCTGTCGCAGAGGCAAATACCAGGAAAAACAAACAGCCAAAAGTGTATACAGCTGCTGCTATGTAGAAAACTATCTGCCACTGGTGCCGGCTTGGCTGCAACAAACAAAATCCATCAATAGTAAAGTAAACTTAAATGACAAGTTTAATAGATGTTTTATAATTATCTACAGTTGAATTATGTTACATGCAATATTTTGAGGTTTAATAGCCAAAAGTAAGATAATGTTAACAAACTGTTTCAGGAAGTGTAGATTATTGTTTACACCAATAATATGGCAGTATACTATTTGTGGGGTGTTGCTATCCCCCGGGCGTGGAGGGACAGTCACGTGATACAGTTGACGTATACTTCAAAGTACAAATCTTCCACACAAAGATTCCACAGTCATACCTCCGTACTAGACATGGCCTTATATATCCCTAACCCTAACCCTAATCCTAACCCTAACCCTAACCGTAACCCTAACCCTGATCCTAACCCTAATCCTAACACTAGTGCTGCCACATTGCGGTACTGTCCCTCCACGCCCGGGGGATAGCATTTCCCCTACTTGTGCTGCCTCTGGTGGTGACGACGTCAAGTTGGGCTTTTGAATTTTGTTATTGCACATACCATACCAGGAGCTTGCAACAAGTAAACTTATATTTCTCCCTATTTAACTGTTAAAATTGGTATTTAGTGCATGTGCATAAGCGAATTGAAACAAATAGTGAAACAATATTACAATCCTTTTAAAAGAACCCCCATTGGCACTTGCAATCTGGCACATTGCATCACCTACTGTTTAGATGGGTTCCTGGTCGTTCTCGCATTGGTGCACGCAAACACTTAAATCTATTATCCTAATATGTATTTTCTCTAGTACCTGGGCTCCAACCGATGAGCATTGACCTTCAGCAGGTATATTACTTTGGTTACTGTATCAGCTTTCCCCAGCAAAGCTACTCCAAATTATGTGGGCAAGGTTGTTACCCTCATGCTAGCAACTGAGCAAGGTAAATTTATTTCTACAGCTGATGTTACAACAGCAGTGACCACGGTGGGACTCATTACTCTAATGTTTCATCCCACAGTCAAGTGTTTTTTATTAGACCACCACTGCCTACATGGCTGCCCCTAATATCGCTCAAAGCTTTACTTACATTTGCTGTCAATACTCCAACAACCAGAGGAGAGAATATGCCAGGTAGAGTTGCCAAGGTATTAGTTATGCCCATCAGTGTACCTGAAACACAAAAGACTGACTGCACTCACTTGCACACATCAAACAGCAATGTTATATATAAAATATTATATATACCATGCACAAAAAGCAAAGATGAAATATTCTGCTGCACATTAAAATCAGACATCAGCATTGTATAGGATTATAATTATAATTATATCACTCAAACACTAAACATGTACTTCAATGATTGGCAGAAGGAGTATACCAAGCAAAAAGAATGTTCCATAAATGTTTTCAATAGTCTTAGACTAATTTTGCATAGTCTATTAGATATCCAAAGTTCTATATAAATATTTGGGAAACTTAACCTGCATGTCATTCCCTTTTTCCTCTCCTCTATCCACTCATACACCCATCTGTAAGTCCATAAACCCACCCAGCCAGCCACACACCCACCCATCTATATCACTAACCACATCCATCCATCTCTCCATCTATCAATCCATCCATCCATCCACTCACCCATCCATTCATCCATCCGTCCATCCATCCATCCGTCAATCTATCCGACCACCCATCCATCCATCCATCCATCCATCCATCCATCCATCCATCCAAATATCCATCCATCCATCCATCCATCCATCCATCCATCCATCCATCC
>NW_014578099.1:89962-96065 GCF_000485595.1 Priapulus caudatus
TATTTACTAGCCTTATAATACCTACGATTTACTACGCGTAACTCATCCAACTTGAGCTCAAATCGTACACAGTACATTCGCCTAGCATCGTGCGAAATCGTTTCCTTGTATACACAAGCAATCCGGAGATACAGACTAAAACGTACGACACAATTATCCATTCTTTGGCCATCAATCCGAGCCGATTGCCCGCCTATATTCAAACAAAAGGCAGCTACTAACGCGCTATTGCTAACTCGGCGGGCAATGTGGCTCGATGGGAGATGCTGCTGATTGCGGTTGGCGTGCGTGCGTGGGGGTAGCGTGCCAGCTGTATGCCGGTATGTAGCTGTGTACCGGGTCAA
Source organism: Priapulus caudatus (assembly GCF_000485595.1). Lineage (NCBI taxonomy): Eukaryota > Metazoa > Priapulida > Priapulimorpha > Priapulimorphida > Priapulidae > Priapulus > Priapulus caudatus. Next base: position 90,307 of record NW_014578099.1, read on the forward strand.
AGGTTATCTCGCCGAGTGTTGCGTTCATGCGTTGATGCCTAATCACCCAGCGAGCCACATGCCTCGCCGAATTAGCAATAGCGCGTTAGTAGCTGCCTTTTGTTTGAATATAGGCAGGCAATCGGCTCGGATTGATGGCCAAAGAATGGATAATCGTGTCGTACGTTTTAGTCTGTATCTCCGGATTACTTGTATATACGAGGAAACGATTTCGCACGATGCTAGGCGAATGTACTGTGTACAATTTGAGCTCAAGTTGGATGAGTTACGCGTAGTAAATCGTAGGTATTTTAAGGCTAGTAAATGACGAATTTCCCTTGTTTATTGATGTCACACTCCTTCCCTATTATCTACTCCTGATTAACGTGTTACCTATAAGCATCCAGATCTTTCTAACAGAGACAGTGCTGAGTATGTCCCTCTCTCGCAGGTAGTCAGCAAGGAATCCAGACAAGATCATTACAATCCACGACATCAAATAGGGCAGAGCTGACACAAATCCATCCTAACCAATGAACAAATGAGCTATTTCATTTACAAAATATTTCAGATTTTAACGTTTAATTCACTTCACAAACCTTTTGTTTACGAGACATCTTTGCATACTGTGATAAAAGCTACATTGGAGTTTGCAGCAGAATTGCTTTGAGGCTATGAAATAAAGTGACTCAATTCTGTTCTTCGTATACATTATACCTTTGAAATATCGTACTTGAGAACTTCTTTCATGTAGGTGGGGAGACATATAAGCATCGTGTAGAATCCCCAGTTGTTACAGATGTGACCAACAGATATGGCCAACACTGGCAGAGACGTGAATATGCTTTTCCATGGTGGGCGGGTCGACTAAGGAAACAGCAACCAATACTAGTACATAAATGTTCCAACAAGTTTTGCACCTGACAGAAAAAAAGAGCCAAATAATAAACTATTAAACTTTAGTGTACACGCAAACCTTAACGGTGGTGTAAGAATACTGCCGAATATAAACAACTTTCCATTTCACTTGTACAAAAACCAAACTGTATAACTCTATAATGAATTGAAGCTTGTAATTACTTGAACCTAATAAGTGTGCATATTTATTGTCATCTTTGAAATGGAATACTTTGGAAAACTGTCTGAAAAGGAATACAAAATAGTGATAATTAAAGACATAGGAATGTGAATTGAATAGATCAGAGAGCGAGCAGGGACAGTATGATCTAAGAAGATGCCATCAAAAATCATGAATGTATACATATATACCTTCCTAGTGCATTTTTGACCTAGGGTAGACTGGATGTAATTTAGCTCGCTGGTTGATATGCGAGGGTGGTCCTCTGGAAAATTTCTAATTAGTACTGCCCATAGGACAAACCACACCACCCCCAATGAACCTGTAAAAAACATGGTGGTAATTAGACTAATACCACAACAGAAGTTTTGCTTCACATCTTGTAATCGCAAAATGTGGTGCGACAATTGCTGTGCTAAAATCACATTTTTTTAATATTTAACTCACCACATTTGTAATATAAATTAACAGATTCTGCGGAACTTACTATGTTTGTAATATAAATTTCCTGCTTTTTTGTATGAAAATAAATTCTAGTACAAAGACAGGTGAGGCATTTATATTATATAATTGCTTATACAACACAGTATTCTAACTGTGTAGTACAGTGTACTGTTACTAAATGATAGAGGGGATCTTTGAAAATGGAATACATACCTAGGGGATTTTATTAAATAAAATTGTTTTGAAAGTACAAGACCTACAAGTAAAATATCAGGAGATGAGATGAGACACAAAGGGACTCACGTTATGCAGCTGTAGACTGCAGGACAAAAATCTATATAATTCTCACCCTTCGCCCAACTTCTAACGAAACCCTTACGTACCAAACACATAGAAAACGGACGGCCATCCCCAGTACTCGCACAGCAGACCCGATAATGGCATAGCCACGACCGTTCCCAGCTGGCAGCCGGCATAGGAAAAGGCTATCAGCTTGCTTCTCTCCAGAGGAGGTGCCCAGTTACTCCACAGCGCGTGTGCGGCTGGAAACGTTACTCCCTGAAAGGGAAAAATCGGCATCGTCACGCGACGGCTGAGAATGTTGCACACTTGACGCGTGCCGATCAGACGGAACCGAGGCGTTCTTGCAAGGGTGTAAGTCAGTGAGAGGTTTACTAGCACTGACTCGTTGAGCGCAGGATCTTTTCGCCCGCCTTTAGTGCAAGGCCGAAGTTCATCTTCCCATCTTCGAACAATTGGCTTCTCCCCTCCCACGGAGATACAAGTAAGACGACAACGTTAAGCACTACATCGAAGCGACACGAGGAAGGTTACAACACTTAGGAGAACTGTCAACAATGCCCTGTAGGTGTAAAGCTAGGAGCTGTATAAGACTGCAGGTCAAATGCCCAACACACACTATATATGCCCACAACTATAGCCAATCTTTTAGTACAACCACTTCGACCAGTGTGAAGGATGAAGGTCACTCATGTTGACGTACATTCGAACTCCGGCGTAATCCATATACTATCTGCTCACCACATCTGTTCTACCCATGTCCCTACACCACAATGCACTTGAAACGCCCATCACGCGACTCCTAAACAATTAAACTCTTGAGTCTTAACCTCACATCTTGCACACTCTATACAGTACGTAAAATAGTAATAGTGATGTATTGATCCAAGATAGATGCAGATATAAGAAGACTGATGTAGTTACCCAAAGTGTCTCTTACCTCACCCAATCCCATTATCACACGGCTGGCCACCAATGCTGCGACATTATGATTTGTATTGGCTGCCAATGGAGTTAGGAAGGTAAAAAGTGTTGTGCATAAAACGCCTAATCCATAGACCCTGCAATAACAAGTCCACAACAGAATGTTTCAATGCAATGTGATAATATTGGACAATAAAAAAAGTTTTAATTGCAGTACACTGCACACACAGCTTGCAGTGACAAATTCATCATTGTAAATACAATAACCAGTCTCTCTCTCTCTCACACACACACTCTCTCTCCCTCTCTCTCCCTCTTTCTCAAGCTCTCTCTCTCTGTCTCTCTGTCTCTCACGCTCTCTCTCTCTCTCTCTCTCTGTCTCTCACACTCGCTCTCTCTCACTCAAATTTCGTAAAACCCTGGTGGCATACCAGTATAAGCTTAAAGCGTCGGTCGTGCCACGACTGGCCGCTGACATAAAAACCTGTTAAAAATCGCTGCTACAACATTTCACTGCATCTACGCCAGCATATTATGCTGGATTCATCAATCGCATGCCCACAAAAGTGCCGCTCTGTGTTGATGAACTACTTTGTACAACTTGTTCATCATCTGACAGTATTCGCACCTTTGACAAATTTATTCTAGTAATGTATTAATATCTATACAGTTTTGATAGCACTTATAATTAGTCTTTATGTCAAAAATTTTGACCGACTCAAAAACTTACAGGAAATGCTATAAATATATATCATTAGTTACCATATGTGATCGTAGTCATTTTATATTTACCATTTCGCCCCATACTTTTCAGCAAGTCGTCCGCCTGGCAGCTGTGTGAAAATATACCCATAAAAGAATGATCCCAGTATAATACCCTGAATTTCACTATCCCAGTAAAATGTTCCACCCTGGAATAAAAGAAATAGCTACATGTTAGCCATCGTGTTAACTCCTAATATAGAACCACATTAAATATATAATAAACCAGAAGTTCGAAATAGACAGAATGTCCTAATAAGTAATTGCCAATAAGAAGTATTCCTAAATGGCATATGAAGTTGATACCAACATAGACTATATATTACTACGACCATCTGAAATTAACAATACTACACACAGATTTCTTACCGTAGCAAAAATTATTATCACATCTTAAAAAGATGCCTATTCTTTAGAACATAATACATACAGATCTTCACTTACCGATAAAAAAAATTAGTTTTTCAGGGTTTCTTCCGAGGGAAAATTAGACAACGGAGGTAATGGCCAGTTTGGGGAAAAAATGCGCATGATGGATTTAAAGACGTGGTCGACTGATTTGAATGGTAAAAATTGTTATAGGAGCATTTTCACAACGGCGATGTTAAATTTGACAACGGCGGTGCGCCACTGTACCTCTTATGTATAAGAAACCCTGTTTTTTAAGGATTCTGCTATTTTCTACCTGGTCTGCACAACTGTGCGTTAGATTATACATTCATGGATTGCAACCATTCTACGACACAACCAGGCACGAACACATCGACATAATCACAAAAATACAATGAGCGCATAGATACGTCGACGACCAGAGTCGGGGGCTTACGTCGAAGCCGCCGCCCGTCGTCACGTTGTCGGTCGGCGACGGGCAATCGTCCGTCTGGTTGATCACGGGATCCGCCTCCAGCATGGTGACGTTCACCATGGCGAGCAGAGCGACGCTGAGGTTGACGCGCAGCGCGTAGACATTGAAGAAGCCGAGGAACATCATCATGGCTAACGTGTGACGCGCGCTCAGCACGCCGCTCTCGGGCTTCTCGCGACCGCCACTCCGCGGGACGCCTGCCGAAGAAGAAGTAAAACTTTGACGCTGCAATACGTGGCGTGTAACAAAGTATTATTTACTCAGAAAACGTCTCCGAAAAACCACTTTGCATCCTATAAGCTGAGGGTTGGTGAAGCAGGCATTATCTAAGCCACGATTTTTACCTGCTATATATATACATATATACGCATCAATGGAATAGCAAACAGTATCATATTAGACTAACTAGTGCAGATAATGAGGAGTGCCTGTCAAATGCAGGGAGTTCAAGTCAAAAACAGGAAAATCAAGGGATCAGCCTTATTTGTGGTGAGCATATACGTGGTAGTGGGAAGGGCTACGTATATTGCAGTCTAACTTTTTTCAGATCATTGCGTTTTTAGTTTTAGGAGTGGGGAGCACCTTAAAAGCCATGAAATACTGCAATTACAGTTACGCAGTATGCAGTGTTCATAGAAGCATTGGCTAATGAATACCACGTACCACCCATGCATACAATGGAAAACTAGCATTATATTCCCAAGATATTATTGCCATAGGAGGACAGCCAGATTCTGACCAACATACAGGTAAGTGCAGTGTATGATCACTGACAAGTGCAGGGCGCATCAGAGCCATCCCCCCACTATCCATGACTTAATACCAGAAGACGAGTCACTAACAAGTGCCGCAAAGTGACAGGGATGCTGTTCTGCGGATAAACTCTAAATTGCAGTCATGCATAGCAATGCATATTTAAGTTCCAAATGTGTTTACGTATGACCTGAAACATGAGCCTTTGTTAACAGTAACATCAATGTTTAACCCTCCTCTAAAGGGTCAAAAGGTCACTGGACAGCTATTCTTCGAACATCAGTGGAAAGTACATTTCTTGGTCTCATTTGGTCCATCAGACAATGTTCTCAAAGAATGTCTAACATCTGTATTTTGCCTCACTGCCCTTTGACCTGTCACCTCAAATTTTGTGCCGATTATTGCTTTTTCCACTATGATACTATATTAGTGATGGGAATCGGCTGGAATTTCATAATCGTTAAGGGAAACCGATAATCCCGATCGATAATCGATTATAATCGGATAATCGGTTAATAATAGCATAGATTTAATTTAATCTTACTTTGTATATACAATTATACATAGCATTCAATATTATCATGTTTTATGATCATGTATTAATTCTGTGAAGGTTTCTGTATGTATATCAATGTCTGTTCCTATACAGTATTT
>NW_014578099.1:96090-101913 GCF_000485595.1 Priapulus caudatus
ACAAACAGAGGATTCGAAAGAATCAATAAGAGATATATAAACATATGAGCTATGAAATATATTTGTAACTCAATAATATATTACATGCATAAATGTATATTAATATTGTATTCAGTATATATGCATACTATAGATTATATATATTATCATATACATATATATCATTAGACTTATATAGTATTATTAAGACAGTCACTATTCATATAAGATTATATTATAGTCATATTAATTACATCAAGTAATAATATACGTATATTATTAATCTTATAGTGTAGTATATTGTATGTACCAATATTGTATGTATGTATTATTACCTTATAATGTAAATACTATTCTATATGTTCACCAAGAGTTTGTATACGAAGCCAATCGAAGTCAAGGCCCAAGTAGTATACGAAGGGGTCGCGCATGCAGTTTACTCTAAACCACGATGACCGCCTGACACCCGGGCGCGTAGAAATAAGAATAGTATATTTAGTTGTATAATATAGCAATTATAGGAGATTAGTGCGTGCATCTAGCATTTCTTGTGATGCACATATGTTTCATTGAACGATTCAGAGTATAACAGAGACCGTCTACAAGCTGCTAAGGACGAAAGTAAATGAGAATAATTAACGGTTTTACAACTCGCGTAATTTAAATAGATATCGTATTCTAACCCTAGCAATAACCGTTTTTGGAGCGAGTAATTATCTGTATTTTAAAGAAGAATTCAGACTCTTTCAAGAACTCTCTGCTACTTTTATTGTTCACGTAACATCATGAGCATATTCTAAGTGAGTCATAATAAAGTCCCCAGGGCGGCGAACATAGACATCGCCAAGAGTACACCATCCATGCAGCAGACACGAGAAATCTGGAGGCTAAAGAGCAATAGCATAAAACTCGCCCCCAGTACGACTAAGGTATAATTCATTACTAAGCCTCTAGTCTTCGCATAACGCCGCTGTGGCTTACTCCAGGCAGCCCGGCCACGTCTTCGTTTTATTACCCTCGCCACTAAATGCCCTAAACGGCAGTTCTTAAACAAACTGCTGAACTGTCCGCTAGACTACCTAACCCTAAAACCGAATAACCAACAACCACACTAAAGCAAGCCCTGAAAACACTAACCCTAATCCTAGATCACCTAACAACGTGCTAAACGCTGAACCCCTGTCTATGACTTGGAGTATAGCCAGCCGAGAAGCGCAAAAAGTCACCAACTCGCTGGCGGGGGCATCTCTTATAGGAATCAAGCGAAGAACCCATGAGCCGCACTCTGTCAGAATATAACGAAGACCAGCTGCACGGCAAGCTATACGCCCGCTGGGCATAACATCTTAAACTGCCTGCTAGGCACAGTCTGGCGCCGCGACGGAGGTCAGCCCCAGCGGCATTTAATGTACCAAGCAGAGCTATATAGTACTCAGACTAGGTTCATACTACGTCCCCAAATGCAGACGTAAAACCATATTACACTCGCTGCCCGCTTCTGCTAATCCTTAGCAGTGGCGGGTTTTATTCCATACTTAGCGGGGGTCTGCGTACCCGCAGTTTCGTGACTATGTTTATTATTCCAGATCGGCTTCGAACAGGCAAAAGGGCCAACCACGTATAACGGCCATGGCGCTCACACAAAAGTGACATATTCATCTGCTGCATTTCCTGCTTCCCGCTACATCGAAACGCCAACTAAAACTAATATAGAAATATTAATTATATACCTCATGCGGCAGAGGATATTGCTCGCTCTTTATGATTCCCATTCATGGATAATGATAAAACTAAATTAAGCTATAAGTGGAGCTCACATTCATTATATCTCCATGTGCCGACCTTGTGCAAATGTGCAGATGTGACACTCTTATATCCTGGGCCGCAATGTCGGCTGATAATGAGGTCAGAGTTCAATGATATGTATTGCGCTGTACCCCCAAGTTTTTACATTAAAATTGGGCAATATGCGCCACCCTATACATTGCAGTATCGCAGGAATGGGCAATGCGCCGTCACCGTGGAAAGATACGTGAGAGATGTTGTTAATAGGGGGCCGGGGGGCAAGGGCCCAAAGGTGATAGCAAGGTTAGGGGGAATATTCCCCTATCTTAATCTATGAATACCAGTGAAATGTGCATTTGGCACAACTGATAAGCCTGGACCCTAATATGCTCTTTGATATCTGCATATATAGATAAGTGATGTCCGAAATGAATATCGATATAAATTCGAAAAATCAATCGATATAGTTCTTCAATTCGATAATCGATTAGAAAACAAACGAAACATTAAAAAATATAACCAAAAAAAAAAAAGATAGACTAGTACATACAGACCAGGTCCTGTCTGATTGCAAGCATACTAGTGTAGCCTTAAGAGACATACATGAAATTGACAGTGTGCTTTGTTTGGTTTTGACACTGCCCACATAGTATCCGTCAGACATAACTACCTCCGTATTGTGTTAATGTTGGAGAGGATAATCATTGCAGGACATTAACTCGGTCTACACAAGCGCTACACTATTAAGACCACAACAACTTTACTTACATTATACCAAAAGACAAGTCCTTGATCATGTTTGTTAAAAACTTTTAATGTTTAATAAAGCTTTTCTTCTTTTTTGCTTAAATAAAGCTATCTTTTAATTGATTGTGTGCGTGTGCGTGTGCCGGTGTGTGTGTGTGTGTGTGCGGGGCGTGTGCGTGTGTGATGCGTGTGTGTCGGCGTCACGTGTCTGTTGTCCGCATGCCTTTATCTGTCAGACCCTAGCTGTTATTTTTCTAGATACAATAATGTAACCCAAACCCAAAAGGATAGGGTAAATAATACTTTGTTCCACGCCACGTATTGCAGCGTCAAAGTTTTACTTCTTCTTCGGCAGGCGTCCCGCGGAGTGGCAGTCGCGAGAAGCCCGAGAGCGGCGTGCTGAGCGCGCGTCACACGTTAGCCGTGATGATGTTCCTCGGCTTCTTCAACGTCTACGCGCTGCGCGTCAACCTCAGCGTCGCTCTGCTCGCCATGGTGAACGTCACCATGCTGGAGGCGGATCCCGTGATCAACCAGACGGACGATTGCCCGTCGCCGACCGACAACGTGACGACGGGCGGCGGCTTCGACGTAAGCCCCCGACTCTGGTCGTCGACGGATCTATGCGCTCATTGTATTTTTGTGATTATGTCGATGTGTTCGTGCCTGGTTGTGTCGTAGAATGGTTGCAATCCATGAATGTATAATCTAACGCACAGTTGTGCAGACCAGGTAGAAAATAGCAGAATCATTAAAAAACAGGGTTTCTTATACATAAGAGGTACAGTGGCGCACCGCCGTTGTCAAATTTAACATCGCCGTTGTGAAAATGCTCCTATAACAATTTTTACCATTCAAATCAGTCGACCACGTCTTTAAATCCATCATACGCATTTTTTCCCCAAACTGGCCATTACCTCCATTGTCTAATTTTCCCTCGGAAGAAACCCTGAAAAACTAATATTTTTTTATCGGTAAGTGAAGATCTGTATGTATTATGTTCTAAAGAATAGGCATCTTTTTAAGATGTGATAATAATTTTTGCTACGGTAAGAAATCTGTGTGTAGTATTGTTAATTTCAGATGGTCGTAGTAATATATAGTCTATGTTGGTATCAACTTCATATGCCATTTAGGAATACTTCTTATTGGCAATTACTTATTAGGACATTCTGTCTATTTCGAACTTCTGGTTTATTATATATTTACTGTGGTTCTATATTAGGAGTTAACACGATGGCTAACATGTAGCTATTTCTTTTATTCCAGGGTGGAACATTTTAGGGTGTATCCTCTTGGGTTTGGGTTACATTATTGTATCTATTATTTTTCTAGCAGGTATAACTGTTAGAGGTGGATAACAAACGTGGTCTTTAGCACTCGCAAGCCAGTATTCACGACTTTTAGCGAGAGAAAGCGGTAAGGTCCGTGTTGGCTGTCATTGTGCATGGCGAAGCAGTTGAGGTTAGCCGTTAATCATCTAGCCGGTGGCGGTCAGCGGAGTAAGCTAGCCTTCACTTAACTGAAACTTTTTCCGGCGACAAGACGCAAGTTCCCAGCAAATGTTCCGGCGCTCGTTTCACACACAAACACGTGGTGACCTACTGGTCACAATTGCTACTAAATAAAGATCTTTTCGTGGACACGACATCTCACGTCAAACGTTACGACGTTTTAGACTTGTGATGTTTATTTATAACTACGTATGATGATTCTGACAACGAGTCCTAGGACACGGGCTTTGATGGTTGCATGCAGGCGCGGCGTCACGGGGGGGGGGGCGGTTGCCCCTATAGTATTTTTGATAATCGATTATTTGTTTTCATAATCGATTATCGAATTTGAGACTATAATCGATTGATTTTCGATTATAATCGATCATCGGGACATCACTATACTATATACCCAATATCAAGAGCATATTAAGGTCCAGCCGTTATCATTTGTGCCATAATGCCACATTTCAACCTATACCATAAGATAAGAGGGGAATATTCCCCCTACCCGCTATCAAACCTTTGGCCCTTGCCCCCCGGCCCCCCTAATTACAACACTCCTCCACATATCCCTTTCACCACGGTGATGCCGCATTGCCCATTCCTGGATACGCCAATGTGTAGGGTGGCCATATTGCCATTTTAATGTAAAATTGTACAGCGGCAATAAGTATCATTGAACTCTGACCACATTATCCAGCCAGCACATTCGGCCCAAGGATATAAGAGCTGTCCACATCTGCACATTTGCACAGGTCGCACATTGGGAAAATGAAATGTGGTCAGCACTTATACTTATAGTTATATCATTATCCATGAACCAAAGGCAGAGCAACCTCTGCCATGATATATATATATATATGATTTAGGGCTAGGGGGAACAGAAATGCACAAAAATGTCCTTTTGTACCATGGGCATGGCCATGGGCCACAGCGATGGAATAAACCTAGTCCGAGCCGACGCAGACCCCAGTAATGGATAAACCCGCACCCTCAGATTAGCAAAGCGGAGTTTACGTCTGCATTTGCGGACTAGAATAAACCTAGCTCTAGTACTATAGCCCGCTTACATTAAATGCCGCTGGCAGCGGCAGCCAGCTGGCCAGCGGCAGTTAATGTAAGCGGCTATAGTACTAGAGCTAGAATAAACCTAGCTCAGTAGCTGCCACTTTGCCAGATTTCTCATGCTCATGTGGTGTACTCTGATGCTGTCGCCCCCATGGGGCATGGACTCCATGTAAATACTAAATGATGTACGTAAACTAAAGTAAAGAGATCTTGAAGAGATGAATTGTTATAAAATTACTAGCTCCAAGAAACGGTATTGCTAGGGTTAGAATACCGTTTCTTGGCTATAAAATTACGAGATTGTAAACACGTCTAACCTTCTTCATGTTCACTTTCGTCTACAGCCGCTAGAAGCGGCTCTCTGGCTTCATACTCTGCGTTCAATGAAACATGTGCCATCCCAGAAATGCATAGATGCACGACTATCTACTATAATCTATATATACTAATATTACTATTTCTTATTTCTACGGCCCGGGTGTCATCGCGTCATCGTGTTTGATAACAAACTGCATGCAGCGCCCCCTTCGTACTCCTTGCTTCGTTGCTTCGTACAACTCTGAGAACAATATATATATACAATATATACATATAATACATACATACAATATGATACATACAATATAATACAATATAATATAATACATATAATATAATATAATATAATATAATATAATATAATATAATATAATATAATATAATATAATATAATATAATATAATATAATATAATATAATATAATATAATA
>NW_014578099.1:103881-108880 GCF_000485595.1 Priapulus caudatus
GAGAGAGAGAGAGAGAGAGAGAGAGAGAGAGAGAGAGAGAGAGAGAGAGAGAGCGACGGACAGATCGAGAGTGAAGACAAAGGAGTCCGTAAAAGAGGGCGCGAATGAAGGAAACAGAGGTAAATGCACATCATGGGTGGCACCTGCGTTACAGTATATCTACGTCGCACCAGTTATGACAGACAGAGGGATCACGAGAGTCGCGGGTCACTGACTCTCTCGTTTTCTTCTGGTGAGATACAGGGATCTGAGAGAGAGTACATGACTTCGCGACGGACACCTCATGTAGTTGTTGTGAAACATTTCTGAGGATCTCCAATAGAGTCTGAAAATGCACAGCTTACAATGTAAATCAACACGAATTCCACGACGTACGATTTCTTGCCCCAGCCCATGAGAGATAGTTTCACTGTATAAAGGCCACTCAGTGGAAACGCCAAAAGCGTCCGTTATAGACAGGTGCCCGTTCTATACATGTAGTTTCACCGTGTAGCTGCCACTCAAATGCAATGCCAAAAGTATTCCTTATAGACGCGTGTCCGTTTTATAGAAGTGCCCGCTAACACATGTTTCACTGTATAACCGTTGATTTGATGCAGGAAAACCAAAGACGAGCTAAAATGCACAGATCACGCAATACAGCTATACACAAGCCACCGACCCTTTGTCTGAAATGATCTCTAGAGGGAAAAAGGTGTCCGTTAACACAAGTTTGATTGCCTACGTTTGAGTCCCCTGGTCTTGGCTCCGATCGTTGAGCGCATGCATACCCTCGGCAACGGTGTTACTTTAATTTCATTAACAGCCTTCGTCCGACAACGCTACATCAGGTGATACGCTAGCCTTAAATACGGTGGCAAGATAAACCTACTGTTACGGCAGGTATCGACTTAAGCAAATCAGGATAGTGCCTTGCTCAAGGGCACAACAGCGCTGACCGCCGTGGGACTTACACCCCAGCCCTTTTTCGGCCCATGTAACGCGTAGGCCCTACCATCCGCTATATCACTACTCCCCCTCGCTTTTAAATATCAAACTGCAGTAGAACCCCGTTATAACGCGCCCACAGTAACGCGAATTCGAATATAATGTGATCATCAATTGGCTATTCTTTTTTCTCGTTTTCCTCTCTCCTTTCGCTCCTTCTCCGCTCCTCTTTCTCGCTTTCTCTCATTTTTCAAACGTTTAATTGTCTCATTACTCGGTTTACACTACCAACTTTGTGTTGGCGAATTGGCGAATTGGACCAAACTTCCCAACTATATAACCGACAATCGGCAGTGTAAACGCAAAAGTTGCGCGACCAACCGATCGATAGCAACTAGTTGGGAGATTATAACATGTTCTATTTTCGCCAACCCAGAGTTGCCGAATTGAAAAGTTGGTCCAACTCGCCAATTCGTCAACATAAAGTCGGTAGTGTAAACCCATCTTTACGCGTTCGGATTCTTCAGATACAGAATATCGCAATTCAGCGGGATTCCACTGACAGCCGATGACGTAATAAATCGCACAACCGTCGATAAATTAACCGACTAGCCGCTTGCTTACTTGGTCGTGTGCTCGTGTGTGAGCTTCAGATACTGCTCCGTGCTCGTGCGAATCAGCGTCTGCAGCCTGCGGTTGTTGGTCACCGTCAAACTCGCAGTAGTTGGCATGCCCTCAAGGAAGACGACGGAGTCGAAGATCTCCCCGCTGATGCTGCCGGCGATGCCGCCATAGCGCTCCGCATCGGCAGCCATCTTGATGAGCATATCGCCGTAGAGGTACCCGCCGGTGGAGAAGGCGTGCACGAGCAGCGGGGTCGGGCCGACCGTGGCGGCGCGGTGCGAGAGGTAGTTGCGCGCCTGCTGGACGCAGCTCTGCGCGCGCGCGGCATACAGGACGTGATCTATGTGGACCCGAACGTTGAGAACGTCGAAACCGCGCTGAAGGTAGAAGTCGCCGTACTTGTAGACGTGTCGCCGCTTGGCCGCCACACAGGAGAGGAGGCACGCGCCAGGGAGCGCTGGTCGTCGGCCGCCGTCGCACTGCCGTATCTCGAGGTTGCGCTTGATCACCCGATTGGTGATGCTGTTCGTCTGCGTCGATAGACTTTTCTGAACGACATTCATCGGAATGTACGCCTGGAAGAGGTACAACGATTAATGCTGTCGAATACTATGAAGTGTCTTCGTGATGCATGGGTATAGCGGAAGATCGGGTAGGTTGTTATCATACACATCAACCCAATGCTATGCTATGCTATGCTATGCTATGCTATGCTGTGCTTTGCTATACTATGCGATGTGATGCTATGTTATATGTTATGTTATGTGATGGCGGCGCGCTGGTGTGTTTCTCTGGTATAACACTCTTATCAAGTATCGTGTTAGATTGAGATTATTTGATGAAGCAAATTAACGAATCGCAAATACAGGAATGGTCATGATGTCATAAAAGCAGTACTTCGCAAGAATCTTCAACGTCTTGGCTTCCTGGCGATAAGTTTAATAAGAAACCTATACGGTTACCACACATTGCCGATTTTCCGACTACAAGATAGGTATAGCGCGGCAGGTGGAGCATAATATTGTGAATTCAACAACATCTGCAGTATGCGATTATATGTTTATGTTGCTAGCTAGTTGGTGAACCTACCTTTGTCAGCGGCTGCATGTTACTTCTGCTTGCTCTTATGAGGAAACTATATTCCAACAACATCTCTCTCCCACGTGGCTCCGACAAAATGAAAATTCACACAAAGTGTCCGACGAGACTCTAACATACACGACGAAAACTGTGAACGATTCACAGAGAGTAGAGACACATATTCTGTGAGCTGTGGTTTGTTGTTAACCTTCTCCAGATATAAAGGTAGAAGGGGAACGCGCATTCCCCTTTCCGTGATTTTTTTACATGTGATTTTGTGTCTTAAGTACATTGATTGACCAATCACAGCTCACTGCACCCGTCATTTATAGTAATTCTAAAAACCAAATGACAATAGCCTGTTTACAACTGGCTCATGTCTTCCGCTACTGGTGATAATGTAATACTATAAGACGTATCGAAAGGAAAAAATGTAAAAGAACCCCTATTATCAGTTAAATACGAGTATATAAACTTTATCATGGGCGGACTGAGGGAGGGTCGAATATGCACGCATGCACGCATGCACGAATGTAAAAGCGGGTGGGGCAGGAGATTGTCCAACACAGGCCAAGGTCCCCGACGAACGAGGAGTGGGGGGGGGGCAACCTCACATTGTGAGTATAGGCGATTCACGTGAGCGTGCGTTCGCACATGCGCACAAATACATTCCATCGTGTATCTGCCCCCTGCATGTACTCGCATATTACTTGTACCAGAGCACGCTCTGCTCTGCTCTGCTTGTACTGCACCATATCACTGATCTCTATAATAAAATCTATAATAAAAAAAGTTATTATAGAGATCAGTGCACCCTATGTACGTACACTTTTCCATGCAACCGTGCGCATGCGGAATGGTGTTGGCAGAAAGATGCGATATGATATGACTACTAGGCACTTTAATTTAATTTTTTTTTTTTTTAGGGTTAGGGTTAGGGTTTTTTTTTTAAGTGCCTAGTAGTCATATCCTAAGTGCCTAGTAGTCATATCATATCGCATCTATCTGCCGGGTGCTGCGGAATTATGTGCACATGCGTGTACGGGCACGTTTGCGTGTATCTGCACACTGCGCACTTGCGCGCGTGTGTATGAATGCGTGTATTGGTGTGCACGCGCAAATGTGCACACGCGCGTCTGTGTGGACATGAGTGTGCGTGCACGCATGCGTGTATCTAAACGCTCGCATGTATGTGCACACATGAGTGACGCGTAGATGCACGCTTGGTGTACGTACATTTGTGCGCATGCTTCCGCGCCTGAGTGTGCGTGTGCAGATTTATGCGCGCGTGCGTGTGTGTGTGCACATGCGTATACGTGCATGCTTGCCTGCGTCTACACGCTAGCGTATAATATGTGAGCGCACGTGTGTATGTCGATCGAGTGTGTGATCTACACGCATACGCACACGACGTGTGAACGTAAATACGTTTAGTTGCATTCATTATATTTAGTTCGGGTATTATCTCTTCCTTTAAGTATTGCGTGTATGTGCGCGCATGTGCGCAAGTGCGGGCATATTCATACGTGTGAGCGTACACACGTTTAGCAATATTCGTTATATTTGTCTTATTTGTTCCATCGCGTTGCGTTGCGGTTCTGTTCGTTGATTGTGTTAGAGGTGGGGCGGGTACAGTGAGGTTTTAGGAAGACTTATGTATTGTAGCTAGAAGAGCGTCATTGCATGCTCACAAGGAACGGCGAGGCAACGTTGTTAGCTGTCATTATATGGCGTTAATCCGGCAATTGACTGTCAATGTCGCGCACTCATGTTTTATTGAGGTATGCAGTCCATGTGCTTTCATTCGCTAGACTTCATGGTTACTACAAATCCTAATGAAAATAAAGAAACAAATCACTTCATCCCTACCGTCCCTACTTTGTCCTTCCCTTTTCCTCCTTTGTTCCCTCTCTTAATTTTTCCTCGCATTCCTTATCTAAACTATACTGCTTGCCTGTTCCTTTTCCTCTCCCTCTCCCATTCTCTCTCAATTTCTCTCTCACACACACCCACACTCGCGCTCCACTCCCCCTTCTCCTCTCTCTTTCTTCTTGTCTCTGACTCTCTCTTCTTGTGGGCATACTACATTTACCACTAAGTAAGATCCGTTACTGATAAAGTTTTACCCTTATTAACACATCAATATAAGAATCAAGATAAATTCCCGATAACATGTGTTGCGCAATACACACACGCGCGCGCGCACTCACGCACGCACGCACACGCACGCACGCACACACACACGCACATAATTATATATATATATACATATATATATATATATCTATTATTATATATTTAAATATATATATTTATTTATTTATTTATATATATATATATATATATAGTCTGCCTGTCTTGTCTTTTA
>NW_014578100.1:0-1862 GCF_000485595.1 Priapulus caudatus
CACGCCCGCACGCCCGCACGCCCGCACGAACGCATGCACACGCGTACCCACGCCCGCACGAACGCATGCACACGCGTACCCACGCCCGCACGCCCGCACGCCCGCACGAACGCATGCACACGCGTACCCACGCCCGCACGCCCGCACGCACCCACGCCCGCACGAACGCATGCACACGCGTACCCACGCCCGCACGCCCGCACGCCCGCACGAACGCACGCACACGCGTACCCACGCCCGCACGCACACGCGTACCCACGCCCGCATGCACACGCATACCATCCCACGCACGCCCGCACGCACACGCGTACCCACGTCTGCACGCCCGCACGAACGCTTGCACACGCGTATCCACGCCTTGACGCACACGCGTATCCACGCTAGCACGCACACGCGCACCCACGCCCGCACTCCCGCACGAACGCACGCCCGAACGCCTGCACGCATGCACGCCCGCACGCACACGCGTACCCACGCCCGCACGCCCGCACGCACACGCGTACCCACGCCCGCACGCGCGCACGCCTGCTCGCCCGCACGCCCGCGCGTACCCACGCCTGTACGCCCGCGTGCACACGCGTCCCCACGCCCGCACGCACACGCGTACCCACGCCCGCATAAAACACATGCACACGCGTACCCACGCCCGCACGCCCGCACGTCCGCACGAACACGCGTACCCACGCCCGCACGCCCGCACGCACACGCGTACCCACGACCGCATGAAACGCACACAAGCACTGATGGCACACGCACACACACGCTCACCCTTACATACACGCACGCACACACGCACGCACGCACGCATACCCACGCATGTACGTACGCCCGGCCACACACAAGCAGTGATGACACACGCACACACACGCTCACGCTTACATACACGCAGACACGCACGCACGTACGCACGCAGGCACGCACGCATGCCCACGCATGTACGTACGCCCGGCCACACACATGCACTGATGGCACACGTACACACACGCTCACGCTTACATACACGCACGCACGCACGCACGCACGCACGCACGCACGCACGCACGCCCGCGCATGCACGTACGCCCAGCCACACATATGCAGTGATGGCACACGTACACACACGCTTACGCTTACATACACGCACGCACGCACGCACGCATGCACGCACGGCCGCGCACGCACGCAAGCCCGGCCACACACATGCAGTAATGGCACATGCACACACATGCTCACGCTTACATACACGCACGCACGCACGCATGCACGCACGCCCGCGCATGCACGCACGCCCGGCCACACACATGCAGTGATGGCACACGTACACACACGCTCACGCTTACATATACGCACGCACGCACGCCCGCGCACGCACGTACGCCCGGCCACACACAAGCAGTGATGGCACACGCACACACACGCTCACGCTTACATACACGCACGCACGCACGCACGCACGCACGCACGCCCGCACGCACGCCCGCGCATGTACGTACGCCCGGCCGCGAAATTTTTTTTCCCAAACGGTATAAATTAACCCAAATGTCATGCCGTTTCTTGACTGATAGCTGCCGAGTTTCTGTTTATGTTCGTGCCGTGGTCCGATTAGTTTACGTTTCAGCTGACCTCAGGGTTAAACACTAGGTTACTACTACGACTACTACCGTACTAGTAATACTACTACTAGCGTCATGCAACGAGTACGAGTACGTATAGCTCTAGTACTGTCGTAGCCCTAGTACTATAGTACCGTCGTAGCTCTAGTAGTACTGTCGACGTCGTAGGCTCGTAGCCCTTCGCTCCTTCCTCCTGCGACGAAGCACTACGAGTGCGTGTACACAGTACATACGTACGTGTAACGTATGTAATATTACGAGAGCCCAGAC
>NW_014578100.1:6346-13421 GCF_000485595.1 Priapulus caudatus
TCGTCTGTCCTAATCAGCCCGTCTGCTTGTTACTCCCCTCTCTTTCTTACACCTGGTAAAATAGGGACTGTTGGAATGCAGGGTGTTTGTAGCGGGCAGCAATGTTTCGTAAGCAAGTGTGCACAACGTAACGACCACGTAAATCGACATGAAAGGTTGCAGCGAAGATAATGATGACATAGCTAAGCGATGCGCGCGTGTGTGCAGTATGAATAACAAAGCTCTGTGTGTGCTGGCGCGCGGTGTGTGGTGTGCTGTATGTGGTGTTTGTGGTCGTGCAGGTGCGCGCGAATCTAGTGTGCGTGTCGTGTGTGCGCGTCTGTGGTGCGGTGCGTGCTGTTGTATGTAGCGTGGTTGGAACTGTGTGTGCTATGTATGTGTAGTGGTCGTGGTGTGTGTGTGTGTGTGTGCGTGTGTGTATGTGTTTGTGTGTGCGCGTGTGTGTGCGTGTGTGAGTATGTGTGCACGCGCGTGCGTGTGTGTGCGCGTGCGCGACTGTGTACGTATGTGTGTGCGTGTGCGTGTGTGTGTATGTGTGTGCGTGTGTATGTGTATGTGTATGTGTGTATGTGTGCGCGCGTGTGCGAGTGTGTACGTATGTGTGTGCGTGTGCGTGCGTGCGTGCGTGCGCGCGTGCATGTATTTATGACAGTGCGTGCGTATGCGCGTGTATTTATGACGGTGCGTGCGCGTATACTGACATTAGTAGTGTCTGTTCAAAGCTACAGAGACTTCTCTGATGTGAAACATAAACGTATTACTACTCAACGTTTTATTTCAAAATCCATTTTACATTCACTTTTATCGTTGAGTTCGTTTCGGTCGAGTCAATTCTGATTTTCTCGGCGAGAGTCAGCTTGATGTAATAGATTCCACGTCAATAGATCCGCATCAGCAACCCAGCCATCCCTCTTAGCTTCTAGTCTCGCTATAGCGCCCGCTCTACTCACCACCCCGCGCACGTACACAGCACATGCAGAACCGTGCTGCCATCTATCGCTCACAAATAGCAGCGACTCGCAACTAGTTAAACCATAATCATAATACTCAACGTAAATATAATAATTCGTTACTATATAGAGATCAGTGGCTGTATAAAATGACATTTTATTTTAGTATATATATATATAGTTGTTATATACAACTGAGCGCGTTAAACGCACGACCGTCTGCGCGGTTGTTGGTTACATAGCAACGAGCAGCGTCAACAACGTAACGGATTGGCTTCTGTCGCATTCTAGTCACCGTTACCATAGTGAGGATGGAGTCAGATATTACAGATCCCACACGTAAACAGGATGCAAAGATAACGTACGTAGTGAATTCAGACGAGCAAAAAGAAATGGCGGATTTACACTTTCGAAACCTGTTATCTAAGCATATTGTGCCTCATGGCGAGGAATTCGCACGAAGTTTCGTTTTTACTGTCATTTTACAATCTTTATTACGCACAAGACTTTTTTTATTAATTCGTCGTGCTCGTGGTTATTATTTCTGCTATAGACTATATAATGTTAGTTGATGAATGGACCATAGCGGTGAAGTCATACATATCGGTGTCGTAGAAAATACAAGAATATTATCGAGTTTAAATATCTGCCAAAAACATTGTTCGAATTAATCCATTCGTAATTTAAATCTGAATTTTTCTTTGCTTGAGCATAGAGATCTACCCCATCTATAAATAAAACGGGTGATTGATTCGATTCATTTGTCGATGAATGTGTTCTCTTCATTAGAGCAACACCCGTGTAAAAGCTGGACAGTATCTTTAAATGTTCGCTAACGCATGTCCAGTACTAGTTAGATGATTAATTGAGACAAATTTAAATCTGAATGTTACGATAGGTATATGGGAGAGAATTGTCCCGTCAGCGTGTATTTTTTTCCTAGGTCAATCAAGAACATAGGGCTCTAGCGAGCGCTGCCATTGGTTGATACAAATCACGTGCCTCAAACTCCTGTTTTATGGTGCATTCACTGCATTAAGTAGTAGTAGTAGTATTAGTAGTAGCAGCAGTAGTAGTAGTAGTAGTAGTAGTAGTAGCAGCAGTAGCAACAGCAGCATTAGCAGTAGCAGTAGCAGCAGCAGGGATGGGCGTCCGGTCAGACTGAAGTCTGCACGTTTGATTTCATCAGATATAAAGCATTATGAATGCCTCGGCTGTAAGAACAGCACTCTTCCCCGCAAAGTCTTACCGAAAGTAATCCATCAAGCTAGAGGTCGCTGCAAGGTCAGCGAAGCCGCGAGATTACAAAGTCTGCTCACAACTATCGAACGAACCCGCGGTGTTGCGCGCCCTCTAACGGCGTGCGGCAAACCTCGCGCTGTAAGTTTTAAGATTGGAAATGTTTACATCACACACTTGGTCAGAAATAAATATATATATATATATAGATTGATAGATATAGATATATATAGAGATATATATATATATATATCGATAGATGTATCGATATGTATATATATATACACTGACACACCCTTCTCCTTGAACCACACACCCTCCCTCACACACCCGCCCATCTCTCTGCCAATCACCTCTTCCTCCCTTACGCACCATCACTCTCTCTTCGCACACACCCTTCCCTCCCTCACACCCGTCCCTCTCTCACCCACCCTTCTCCTCCTTCACACACCCTTCTCCTCCCTCATACACCTCTCCTCTCTCACCCACCTTCCCGCCCTTACCGACCCTGCTCCTTCCTCCCTCACCCACCCTCCCCTCTCTTATGCACCCTACTCCCTCTCTCACCCACCTTCCCTCCCTCACCCACCCCTCCTACCTCACACACCCTCCTCTTCCCTCTCACCTCCCCTCTCTCACGCATCCTCTCCGACGCTCACCTACTCTCCTCCTCTCTCATACACCCTCCCTCCCCTCCTCCAGGCACCTGCAGGCGAGGACAGATGCAGGAAGTCCGGCAGAAAATTCGCCTAATTTCCCAAAATTGTGGCCGTAACTGTTGCATGAAAATATTGATAATTTGAATTTATATTGAAAATTTAATAAACAAGAATCAAACATGGAAGCATGGAGGAGGAGGAGGAGGCTGGAGGAGGCCGGAGGAGGATGAGGAGCAGGAGGGGGAGGAGGAGCAGGAGAGGGAGGAGGGAGAGGCGGAGGAGGCAGAGGAGGCAGAGAAGGAGGAAGAGGCGGACGAGGAAGAGGGGAAAGATGAGGAGGAGGCAGAGGAGGCAGAGAAGGAGGAAGAGGCGGAGGAGGAAGATGCGAAGGAGGAGGAGGTGGAGGAGGAGGCAGAGGAGGAGGAAGAGGCGGAGGAGAAAGAGGGGAAAGATGAGGAGGAGGCAGAGGAGGCAGAGGAGGAGGAAGAGGCGGAGGAGAAAGAGGGGAAAGGAGGAAGAAGGATAAGGGAAGGTAGAGAGGCAGAGCGACAGAAAAGGAGGAAGAGGAAAGGGGAGGAGGAAGAAAGGAAAGAGAGTAGAGGGGGAGGAGGAGGAAGAGTCGACCTGAGGGAGAGGCAGAGGCGGAAGAGGCGGAGGAGGAGAAGAGTCGAACGAGGGAGAGGCGGGAGAGGAGGATGGAGAGGAGAGCGAGTGCGAATAGGGAGAGGGGCCCCCGGGGGAGGAAGATGGGAGGAGGGAGAAGGCGGAGAAGGGGAGAGGCGGGAAGAGGGAGTGAAATCAATAGTAAAATAGCGTCGGCTCTCTGCCATCTGGCTGCCGGCTGGGGAGCGGGATCATGGTAGTCACAAACAGGGGAGGGGTGGTGAGGTACAAAGCGGGTGCAGGGGGAGGTGTGGTGAGAGTACGATAGGGGGTGCAGGGGGAGGGGTGGTGAGAGTACAGAGGGGGTGCAGGGGGGAAGGGTGGTGGAGAGTACAGCAGGAGGTGGGGGCAGGGGGAGGGGTGGTGAGGGTACAGAAGAAAGGTGGCAGGGGAATGTGGTGAGGGTACAGAGAAAGTCAGGGGAGGGGTGGGGAGGGTACCAGAGGAGATCGCAGGGGGAGGGTTGGTGGAGTAGGAGGGGGTGAGGGGGAAGGGTGGGTGAAGTACGAGGAGGTGCAGGGGGAGGGTGGTGAGGGTACAGAGAAAGGTGCAGGGAGAATGTGGTGAGGGTACAGAGAAAGGTGCAGGGAGGGGTGGGGAGGGTACAGAGGAGATGCAGGGGGAGGGGTGGTTAGGGTAACAGAGGGAGGTGGCAGGGGAGGGGGTGGTGAGAGGGTGAGAGAAAGGTGCAGGGGGAGGGGTGGGCGAGGTACAGAGGAGGCTGCAGGGGAGGGGTGGTGAGGGTACAGAGAAAGGTGCAGGGGGAGGGGTGGTGGAGGGTAGCGAAGAGGGTGCAGGGGGAGGGGTTGTTAGGAATACAGATGAGGCTGCGGGGAGGGGTGGTGAGGGAAGCCGAGGAGGGGCTAGGGGGAGGGGTGGTGAGGGAGCAGAGGAGGGGCAAGGGGAAGGGGTGGTAGGGTAGCAGAGGAGGTGCAGGGGAGGGGTGGTGAAAAGGGTAGCATGAGGCAGGTGCAGGGGGAGGGGGTGGCTAGGGCACAGAGGAGGGTGCCGGGGAGGGGTGGTGCTACGTGTAGGAGAAGCAGTAAAGGGTAGGCGCGATCTAATCCATGAGGTAAGGGAGTAAGACAGAGGGGATGCTATCCACGAAGGAAAAAGGGAGTAAGACACGAGGAGCTATCCATGAGGGAGTAATACAGGGGGATCTATCCATGAGGGAGTAAGACGGGATCTAATTTCATGAGGAAGGGAGTAAGACAGAGGGATCTTATCCATGAGGACCGTAAGACAGGGGGATCTATCGCATGAGGAAAGGGAGTAAGACAGCGGGATCTATCGCATGAGGGAAGTCGAAAGGGGGATCTATCATGCGGTAGTAAGACAGGCTGGAATTCTATCGCATGGAGGAAAGGGAGTAACCAGTTGGAGGGTTATCCGTGTTTTGAGGCGAGTAAACAGGGGGATGCTATCCATGAGGGAGGGAGTAAGAGAACAGAGGGATGCTAATCCATGAGGGAGTAAGACGAGGGATCTATCATGAGGGAAGAAGACGGGGGAGTCTATCCAATGAAGGAGGGAGTAAGACAGCAGGGAAATCTATCCATGAGAGAGGGAGTTAGACAGGAGGATCTATCCATGAGGGAGTAAGACAGGGGGATCTATCCATGAGAGAGGGAGTAAGACAGGGGGATCTATCCATGAGGAAGGGAGTAAGACAGAGGGATCTATCCATGAGAGAGGGAGTAAGACAGGAGGATTTATCCATGAGGGAGTAAGACAGGGGAATCTATCCATGAGGGAGGGAGTAAGGCAGGGAGATCTATCGCATGAGGGAGTAGAACAGGGGGATCTATCCATGAGGATAGAGTACGGAGCCAGAAGGATCGTATCCTTGAAGAGTAAAGACAGGGGGATCTATGCCCTGATCACAGCCTTTAGCTCTGCGAAAGTAACAACGACGCCGGAGCATTTTTATCCATACATTTTGTTGTAAAGAAATCATAAACAATACGTGTAGGCTTTTCACCTGTCGTCCGTCACATACCTGTATCAGTACACTCTAACTGGTATACACCTGTAATTAGAAGGCCGCTGCAACAGCTGCAAGTAATCATCGCTCTCAAACGATGCATCGGAAAAGTAGACAACTAGCACCAGGTGGCGCTCTAGTCACGTCTCCGCCGGCAGGTGGCGCTGCAATGACATCATTAGTGTAACGGCAGCTGTGTTATCAGGTGTGTGACGTCATGCTTTGCACGTGTCATTGCCTCCATCACCGCCTGCTGCTGCTGCTGCTGATGATTTAACCAATTATAAAGAACTGCTAAAATTCTCATGTCGAGCGAAAAACCTCGTTATGTTTTTTCATTTTCGTTTAGTTCGGTCTCAGCTTGATATAACATTGCTATGCACACGCACACGCAGCACTACTACACACACATCACACACACCACACACACAACACACACACACACACACGCACACACCACGACACACACCACCCAATATATTAATTATATATTATATTAGGCACACAGAGCGCGGCGCACACACCAGAACAGCATATCCACACGAACACAGCCACCACCCGCACACACACACATAGCACATAAACACAGGCGATTACACCGCACGCACACACACGCACACACACACGACACACACACCGCACAAACATACATACACGACAGTGCAAATCCCCCCAACACACACACAGCGCACACGCACGGACACGACGCGCGTACACCACAGCCCGCTCATGGCCTTGCGGGCACGTATACACACACGCGCGCGACGCACACACACAGCGCGCGCGCGCACACACACACACACACACACACGCGCGCGCACACACACACATGCACACACGCACTCGCCGCGGCGCACGCACACAGACCACCTCACGCGCGCGCGGCAGGTAAAATTCGTATCGCCAATTCTTCAATTCAAATCGTTCAATTTAATTTACAGTTCTTTCGGTAATTCACGTATTCAATTCCATTAAATTTTAATTCCATTTAACTTAAATTCAATTCATCCAACTGAATTTAATTCAGTGCATTTTGGTTGAATTCTCGTTCTATTTTATTTTATTCGGATTCAATTCATTAACTCAGATTCAGGTTTATTTGTAAAAATAATACGTTAAACCGCACCACAGGCCGAGACAGGAAGTAACAGAAGGAGAAACGCGCAGCATGGTTACTTTATTCAGCACCGCTTTCAAACATGTATTAATTCACAGAAATAACAACTATCTTAATCATGTGCACGTTTTAAATTAAGTGAGATAAGTTTTTACAATAATGACGAGTAAAACAAATAAAAAAAAGCAACGCAGTATACTAGGGTAAAAATATGGATTAACATTGCAGCATCTTTATTGCTACAGTAGCAAGCAGCAGTAGAGGCAGCAGCAGCAGTAGTAGTAAGGCAACGCAGCAGCAGACAGCATGCGCATTCAGTAGCAGCAGCAGACAGCGAGAACAGCAGTCGGTATAGGCACTATTTAGTGCTAAGGCTCTCTCTCTCGTTCTCTCTCTGTTCTCTCTCCTCTCTCTTCTGCTTCTCTCTCTCTTCTCTCTCGTCTCTGCTCTCTCTCTCTCT
>NW_014578100.1:13446-21338 GCF_000485595.1 Priapulus caudatus
GTCCAATGGAAAAAGTTGCGGATAGCATTTGTAGTGAGCAGGCAGCAGCCTGCTGACAGCAGGCAGCAACAGCAGCAGCAGCGCAGTAGAGTAGTAGTAGAGTATGAGTGTAGCAGGCAGCAGCAGCAGCAGCAATAGTAGCAGGCGCTGTGAGTAAGCAGTATAGCAGCAGCAGGGCAGCAGCAGCAGCACAGGCCGAGTAGCAGCCAGTAGTATTAGTGCAGTATAGCAGTAGCAGCAGCAGGCAGCACTATAGTACAGCAGTTAGTAGATAATAGAATTAGTAGTAGTAGTAGAGGTAGTAGTAGTAGAGTCGTAGTAGTAGTAGTGTAAGTTGGTACGTAGTATATGTTAGTAGTCGAGTAGTAGTAGTTAGTGTTAGTGATAGTAGTAGTAGTAGTGAGTAGTAGTAGTAGTAGTGGTGTAGTAGTAGCTAGTAGTAGTAGTAGTAGTATGTAGTGTAGTTAGTAGTGTAGTAGCAGTATGTTAGTAGTGTAGTAGTAGTGTAGTCTGAAAAGAGTAGAACAGGCAGCATCTAGCGGTTCAGTTCGAGCAGGCAGGGATGGGGCTGACCGCGTCCAGACTGAAGTTCGTGCACGTTTGATTTAATCAGTATTAAAGGCTTATGAATGCTCGGCTGTAAGAATCAGCACTCTTCCCCGCAAAGTCTTACCGAACAGTAATCCATCAAGAGGAGAGGTCGCTGCAAGGTCAGCGAAGCGCGCGAAGATTACAAAGTGCTGGCTCACATACTATCGGAACGAACCGCCGGCTGTGTTGCGCGCCCTCGTAGACGGCGTTGCGGCAAAAACCTCGCCATTAGATTTTTAGATCTGCGAAATCGTTTACAATCACGAGCCATACTCGTCAGAATAATAAATATAATATAGGGTAGATAGAAGATATGATATTATATTAGTAGATTATTCATATATATAATATTGATATATGTTCGATAGTGATATGATATATACGGACGAACACCCTTCTCCTTGCAAGCACACATCCTCCGTCACAAACCCGCCCATGCCCGTCTGCAATCCTGTCTTCCTCCCTTACGGCACCATCACTCTCTGTCGCACACGCCCCTTCCCTCGCCTCACACCGTCCCTCTTTCGCCACCCCGTACCCCTCACAACCCCTTCTCACACCTCCCTGCCCATACACCTCTGCTCTCTCACCCACCTTCCCGCCCTTACCGCGCGGCTGCTCCTTCCTCCTCACCACACCTCCCCATCTCCTTATACACCACTACTCCTTCTCACGTCCACCCTTCCCTCCGCGTATACCCACCCCTCCTACCTACACACCTCTCTCTTCCCTCTCACCTCCCCTCGCTCACGCTCCCTTCGACCGTCACTAGCTCAATCCTCCTCTCTCATACCCCTCCCTCCCCTCCTCTCTCACACACGCCTCGCCTCCCTCCTCAGGCACCCATGCAGGCGAGACAGTGCAGGAAGTCCGGCAGAAATTCTGGCCTACATTTCCCAAAATTTTGGCCGTAACTGTTGGCATGAAAATACTTTGATAATTTGTAATTTATATTGAAAATTTAATAAATCCAGAATCAGATACATGGAGACATGGAGGAGGAGGAGGTAGGAGGTTCTGAGGAGGCCGGAGGAGGATGAGGAGCAGGCAGGGGAGGAGGAACAGGGAGGGAGGAGGGAGGGCGGAGGAGGCGAGGACGGCAGAGATAGGAGGAAGAGCGGGTACGAGGAAGCAGGGAGCCAAGATGAGGAGGAGCGCGAGGAGCAGGAAGGGAGGAGAGGCCGGAGGAGGAAGATAGGCGAAGGAGGAGGAGTGTGGAGGAGGAGAGAACAGGGGGAATGAAGCAGGGAGGAGGAGTGGGAGTGAGGAGGAGCGCAGAGGAAGAAAGGCGAGGAGGATAAGGGAAAGGAGGGGAGGATAAGGAGAAGGTAGCAGGCGCAGAGACAGAAAAGGAGGAAGAGGAAAGGCGGAGGAGGAGAAGGAAAAGGAGTAGTAGAGGGGTGAGGAGAGAGGAAGGCAGTCGGAACTGACGGGAGAGGCAGAGGGGAAGAGGCGGAGGAGGAAGAAGAGTCGAACGAGGGGGGAGGCGGGAGAGGAGGATGGAGAGGAGAGCGAGTCGAATGAGGGAGAGCGGGCCCCGGGGGAGGAAGATGGGAGAGGAGCGCGAGAGCGGAGAAGGGGAGGGGGAGAAGAGGGAGCTGAAATCATAGTAAATAGGTCGGCTCTGCTGCCATACTGTGCTCCGGCTGGGGAGCCGGGATCAATGGTAAGTCACAAACCAGGGGCAGGGGTGGTGAGGTAACGAAAGCGGGTGCAGGGGAGGCATGTGTGGTGAGAGTACGATAGGGGGTGCAGGGGGAGGGGTGGTGAGGTACAGAGGGGGGTGCAGGGGGAAGGGTGGTGGCAGAGTACAGAGGAGGTGGGCAGGGGGAGGGGTGGTGAGGGTACAGAAGAAAGGTGCAGGGGAATGTGGTGGGGTACAGGAGAAGAGTGCAGGGGAGGCGGTGGGGAGGGTACCAGAGGAGATGCAGGGGAGAGGGTTGTGGAGTAGAGGGGGTGAGGGGAAGGGTGGGGAAGTACGAGGAGGTGCGGGGGATGGGTGGTGAGGGTACAGAGAAGGTGCAGGGAGAATGTGGTGGAGGGGTTACAGGAAAGGTCAGGGAGGGGTGGGGAGGGTACAGAGGAGATGCAGGGGCGAGGGGTGGTTAGGGTAACAGCAGGAGGTGGCAGGGGAGGAGCGGTGGTGAGGCGGTCAGAGGAAAGTGCAGGGGGAGGGGTGGGGAGGTACCGAGGAGGCTGCAGGGGGAGGGGTGGTGAGGGTACAGAGAAAGGTGCCAGAGGAGAGAGGGGTGGTGAGGGTACGAACGAGGGTGCAGGGCGGAGGGGTTGTTAGGATACAGATGAGGCTGCGGGGAGGCGGTGTGTGAGGGAAGCGAGGAGGGGCTAGGGGGAGGGGTGGTGAGGGACGACAGAGGAGGGAGCAAGGGGAAGGGGTGGGTAGGGTAGCAGAGGAGGTGCAGGGGAGGGGTGCGTGAAAGGGCTAGCAGAGGAGGTGCAGGGGCGAGGGGGTGGCAGGGCACAGAGTGAGGGTGCGGGGAGGGGCTGGTGCTACGTGTAGGGAAGCAGTAAGGGTGGGCGCATCTAATCCATGAGAGTAGGGAGTAAGACCAGAGGGATCTATCCACGCAAGGAAGGGAGTAAGACAGGGAGCTATCCATGAGGATAATACAGGGCGGATCTATCCATGAGGAGTAAGACGGGATCTAATTCAATGAGGAAGGGAGCTAAGACAGAGGGATCTTATCCATGAGGGACCGTAAGACAGGGGATCTATCCATGAGGAAGAGGGAGTAAAGACAGCGGGATCTATCCATGAGCGGAAGTGAAAGGGCACAGCAGAGCAGGCGGAATTCTATGCGGAGAGTAACAGTGGAGGGTTATCCGGTTGACGAGTAAACAGGGGATGCTATCCATGAGCGAAGGGAGTAAAGAGGATTACAGAGGGATGGGGGTCTATCCATGAGGGGAGTAAGACGAGGGAATCTATCATGAGGGAAGAAGACGGGGAGTCTAATCCAATGACGGAGGGAGTAAGACAGCGGGAATCTATCCATGAGTAGAGGGAGCTTAGACAGAGGATCTATCCGCATGGGAGGGAGTAGACAGGAGGATCTATCCATAGAGTAAGACACGGGGAAGTAGAGAGAGACACGGGGGATCTATCCATGAGGAAGGGGATAAGACTACGAGTGATGCTATCCATGGAAGAGAGGGAGTAAGACAGGAAGTTATCCATGAGGGAGTAACGACAGGGGAATCTATCCATGAGGGAGGGAGTAAGGCAGGGAGATCTATCCACGAGGGAGTAAGACAGGGGGATCTATCCATGAGGGATAGAGTAGGACAGAGGGATCTATCCTTGAAGGAGTAAGACAGGGGGATCTATCCATGAATCACACTTTAGCTCTCGAAAGTAACACAACGCCGGAGCATTTTTATCCATACATTTTGTGTAAAAGAAATTCATAAACAATACGTGTAGGCTTTTCACCTGGTCGTCCGTCACATACCTGTATCAAGTACCTCTCACCTGGTATACACCGTGTAATGGTAGAGGAGGCGCGTTGCAACAGCCTGCAAGTAATCATCGCTCTTCAAACGATGCATCGAAAAAGTAGACAACTCAGCACCGAAGCGTGGCGCCTATCAGTCACGTCTCCGGCCGGCAGGGTGGCGCTGCAACTGACTCATTGTGTAACCGGCAGCTTGTGTTATCAGGTGTGCTGTGACGTCATGCTTTGCAGCGGTGTCATTGCCTCCATCACGCCTGCTGCTGCTGCTCTTGCCTGATGATTTAACCAATTGTAAAGAACTGCTAAAATTCTCATGTCGACGCCGAAACCTCGTTAGTGTTTTTTCATTTTCGTTTTGTCGGTCTCAGCTTGATATACATTGGGCTCGATGCACACGCAACGCAGCACTACTACACACACATGCAACACACACCACACCACACAACACACTACACGACACACCACACACACACACACCAGCATAATATAAAGTATTTATATATATAGGCACACAGACGCGCGCGCGCACACACACAGACACACACATATACACGGACGAACACAGCACGCCACCCACGCACACACACACACATACACATAAACACAGGCGAACACACGCACGCACACACACGCACACACACACGCCACACACCACCACACACATACATACACACACAAATCACCCCCACACACACACACGCACACGCACACAGACCGCGTACACCACAGCGACGCCTCATGCCTTCGCGGCACGTATACACACACGCGCGCACACACACACACGAGCCGCGCGCGCGCACCACACACACACACACACACACGGCGCGCACGCACACAACACACACACACGCACTCCGCGCGCGCACGCACACAGCACCACACTCACGCGCGCGCGCAGGGGATACAATTCGTATCGCCATCTTCAATTCAAATCGTTCAATTAATTTACGTTCTATTCAGGTCAATTCACGTTATTCAATTCCATTAAATTTATTTCCATTAACTTAATTCAATTCATCCAACTGATTTAATTCAGGTCATTTTGGTTGAATTCTGTTTATTTTATTTTATTCCGTTCAATTCAATTAAACTCATTCAGGTTTATTTGTATAAAGATAATACGTTAACGAAAGGCGCAGACAGAAGTAACAGAGGAGAACAGGAGCAATGGTTATTTTCAGCACGCCTTAACACATGTATTAATTCAAGAAATAACAACTATACTTAATCATGTGCACGTTTAGGAATTAAGTGAGATAAGTTTTTACCAATAATGACGAGTAAAACAAATAAAAAACAACGCAGTAATACTTAGAGTAAAAAATATGATAACATGCAGCATCTTATATTGCTACAGTAGCAGCCAGCAGTAGCAGCAGCAGCAGCAGTAGTAGTAGCAACAGCAGCAGCAACAGCAGCGCATCAGTAGCAAGCAGCCCAGCACGGCAGTCGTGTAGTAGCATATTTAGTCTAAGCTCTCTCTCTTCTCTCTCTTCTCTCGCTCTCTTCTCTCTCTCTTTCTCTCCTCTCTCTCTCTCTCTCTCGTCTCTCTGTTCTCTCTCTCCTACACTGCATTAGCGTGTTGCTCCCAGCTACCCACTCCAGCTTGTTCTAATGGATTTCAATATCGTATAATTAAATCAGACAGTATATTCTTGCAGGGCAGGGGGAGTGGGAGAGAGGGAGAAGAGGAGAAGGGAGGGAAGACCGCCCCCCTGTATATAGGCTTCATTTAAACGCAGTCACGCTCGATTTTTACCTGCCGTCTAACCCGCATACCGGCAGCAGGCACACAACACACACAACACACACACAACATACACACAAACACACACACACACAGCGCACGCACACAACCACGCACGCACGCACGCACGCACGCACGCCACGCACGCCACACACAGCGCACACAACACAACACAGACCACGCACGCACGCACGCACGTACCTGTCTGCTGTGCCTGCATGCCCGCCTGCTGCCTGCCTGCCTGCTCCCTCCTCCCTGCCTGTTCTGTCTGTCTTGCCTGCCTGCCTGCTTGCCCGCCTGGCTATCTGACATGCCTGGCCTCCCTCGCTCCCTCCTTCCTCATCCTCCCCCCTCCCTTCCCTCCTCCTCCCTGCACTATCTCCTCTCCTCCCTTACTCCCTCCCTCCCTCCCTCCCTCCCTCACTGCCTGCTTGCTTGTCTACCCGCCTGCCTGCCCGCCTGCCTGCCTCACTGCCTGCCTGCCTGCCTGCCTGCATGACTACCTGCCTGCCTGCATGACTGCCTGCCTGCCTGCCTGCATGACTGCCTGCATGACTGCCTGCCTGCCTGCATGACTGCCTGCCCGCCTGCCTGCCTCACTGCCTGCCTGCCTGCTTGCATGACTGCCTGCCTGCCTGCCTGCCTGCTTGCCTGCCTGCCAGCCTGCCCGTACGCCCACACACGCAATCAGATAAGATGCTTAGAATATGGTAATGAGGGAGCGATGCTGCAGCAGGGAAGGCCAATTAGTGAGATGGATGAGGACCTGATTAATCAGTGCATGTTATCTCTCCCCCTCTCTTCCTCCCCTATTCTCCTCTCTTCTCCCGTCTCCCCCTTTCCTCTCATATTCTTCTCTCTCTCTCTCCCCTCCGCCTATTCTTCTCTTCCGCTCTCCCCGTCTCCTTCTTTCCCCTCCCCCTATTCTTCTCTCTCTCCCCTTCTCCCCCTCTCTCCCCTCCTATTCTTCTCTCTCTCCCGGTTTCCCCCTCTCTCCCCTCCCTCTATTTCTTCTTTCTCTCCCCTTCTCCCTCTCTCTCCTTCCGCCTCTTCTCCCCGTTCTCCCTCTCCCGCTCTCCGCTCTCTTTCCTCCCCATGTCTTTCGCTCCGCTCTCTGTCCCCCTCTGCACTCTCTCCTCGTTCTCCATCTCTCGTTCTCCACTCTCCCCCTCTCTCCTCTCACGCCTCTCCCTCTCCCCTCTCTCTCTCCGCTCTTTTCTCTCTCTCCCCTTTCTCCCACTCGTTCCCTTTCCTCCCCCAGTCTTTCGCCGTTCTTTCTCTTCCCTATCCCCTCTCTTTTTACTCCCCTACTCTTTCTACACCTGTAAAATAGGTGACGTGAATGCAGGTGTGTAGCGGAGCTGCAATGGTTTCGTAACAAAGTGTCACAACGTAACGACGTGAAATCGACATGAAAGCTGCAGCAGAGATAATGATGACATAGCTAAGCGTGCGCGCGTGTGTGCGTGTGTGTGCGTGCGCGCGCGTGTGTGTGTGTGTATGTGTGCGTTTGTGTGTGTGCGTGCGCGCGTGTGTGCGTGTGTGTGTGCGCGTGTGCGTGCGCGCGTGTGTATGTATGTATGCGTGCGTGCGTGTGTGTATGTATGTGTATGTGTGTGTGTGTGTGTGTGTGTGTGTGTGTGTGTGTGTGTGTTATTGTTTGTGTGTGCGCCAATCCCCCGTTTGTGTGTGCGTGTGTGAGTATGTCGTGCACGCGCGTTACGCGCTGTGTCGTGGCGCGTTGCGCGACTGTGTACGTATGTGTCGTGAGTATACTGTGTGCGTGTGTGATGTATGATTGTGGGTGTAAAATATAGTGATATGATGTTAGTGATGTTAGTGATGCGCGTCTGTAGTGCGACTAGTGTACGTAAAAAAAATGTGTGTTGCGTCGTGGCGTGCGATGCCGGGCAGTAGCGGCGCGTGCAGATATTTAATGCAGTAGTGCGTGACGTAATAAGCGCGATGTATTTATGACGGAGATTAGCAGTGCGCTTATACTGACATTAGTAGTGTCTGTTCAAAGCTACAGAGACTCTCTGATGTGAAACATAAACGTATACTAACTCAACGTTTATTTA
>NW_014578100.1:25055-28765 GCF_000485595.1 Priapulus caudatus
GTGTGTTGTTGTGTTGTTGTGTGTGTGTGTGTGTGTGTGTGTGTGTGTGTGTGTGTGTGTTGTTGTGTGTGTGTGTGTGTGTGTGTGTGTGTGTGTGTGTGTGTGTGTGTTGTGTGTGTGTGTGTGTGTGTGTGTATGTTTATACGTGTATATGGTGTATTTGTATGTATATATGTATATGGTGTAAGTGCATGTGTTTATATGTGTATACTGTGTATGTCTATGCGTTTATAAGACTTGTGTATATATGGTGTGTGTGTATATGCGTTTATAAGTACAAGTGTGTATATGTATGTGTGTCAATAATACCGGCGATGTTGGTCCCGGAGGAAAACAGGTTCTAATCAAGCGCGTGTCATCTACTTGCGCAGGTGCGCCTCGGGCGATCCCGCCTCGACAGGTTACCTGTGTGGAGCCGTAACATACCTGCACACGTAGACAGACAAGTACCGGAGCACGGGGATATAGCTCAGTGGTAGAGCATTCGACTGCAGATCGAGAGGTCCCTGGTTCAAACCCGGGTGTCCCCTAATTTTATTTCTGTAACCATGGCCGGTATATCAATATCGATATCAACACCATTGTCAATATAGATAGTTAGATAAATAGATCAATGTATAGATAAATATATCGGGAGATAATTTTTCTCTGAAGATAATCAACTGGAATTTCTTCCAGGTGAAATCGAATAACAGTGTTTGAAACACTGTGTTTCCCAACCTAAATTATCTTAATTGGTTATTAATTAACGTGTGCAATTATACAGGTAACTCGGTTGTAGCGCATTCACCGTCTAGTTATAACGTTTACAAATATTGCGAAAAAACACGTTTTTTTGCCCGGCGACCTACTTGGTCGCTTCGCACCAAAATACGGGTTTAAAGTCAAACATTAATACCAAGAGTAGATAATAGGAAATCTCCCATTATCCCCTCTCCTATTATCCTCGCTCCTATTGTCCTCGCTCCTATTATCTACTCTTGTTAATATTGATTGACGGACGGTAAATTTGTGACGCTGATCATTGTGAGGATTAACGGG
The DNA here is from genome assembly GCF_000485595.1 of Priapulus caudatus. Classification (NCBI taxonomy): domain Eukaryota; kingdom Metazoa; phylum Priapulida; class Priapulimorpha; order Priapulimorphida; family Priapulidae; genus Priapulus; species Priapulus caudatus. The sequence goes on from NW_014578100.1 coordinate 26,097, forward strand.
GTGGTTCTATTACTTTTGGTGATGAGTCAGAGAGATTACCCGACTAGCTGAGAGAGAAAGAGAGAGAGAGAGAGAGAGAGAGAGTGAGAGTCAGAAAGAGAAAGAGAGAGAGAGGGGCAGAAAGAGAAAGAGAGAAAAGGACAAGAGAGAGAGAGGGGCGAAAGAGAAAGAGATAGAAAGAGAGAGAGAGACAGACATGCAGAGCACGAGAGAGAGAGAGAGAGAGAGAGAGAGACCGACAGAAAGAAAGAGAGCGATGAGAGAGAGAGAGTCAGAAAGAGAAAGAAAGAGAGAGAGAGAGAGAGAGAGGAGAGTCAGAAAGAGAAAGAAGAGAGAGAGAGGCAGAAAGAGAGACCGACAGAAAGAGAAAAAGAGCGAGAGAGAGAGAGAGAGAGAGAGAGAAAGAGAGAGAAAGAGAGATTGAGAGAGAGACAGACAGACAGACATGCAGAGAGAGAAAGAGAGAGAGAGAGAAAGAGAGAGAGAGAGAGAGAGCGAGAGAGAGCGGCCAGCCTATCAGCCGATTTCCCAACAACATCGTCGTATAAAAGAACAGCGACGATTCTCATTTCATGTGAAGTGAATTGAAACATGAAATATTCATGTAGCCAGCTGGTGTAGAGGTGGGGGGTTGCTGTGAGTGAGTCAGCCCAGACGGCAATACCCCCCACCCGCGCGACGCAACACACATACGACGCACGCACGCACGACACAACACACAAAGCACACACAACACACACACGGAGAACCACGCACACAACACAACATCACACGACGAACACTACACACACACACACACACAACCACACACATCACACAACACACACACACACGGACGAAAACACGCACGGACAGAACACACACACCACACACACACACACACACCACACACACACCATCCAACACACACACACACACGACCCCACCATTATATATATAGATCATGTTATTTGCGCTGTAAGCGTAAGAACGGACGATGCGATATTTCATCATCATGTTTGTGTTATAGAAAAACATCAGATCACGTGATACGCTGTAGACAGATGTGATGATGTACGCCGTGGACGATGACATGACGTCCACAGCGCGCAAGCTGGATAGATTGAATTAACTTAAATTTACTAGCAGCCCAGGTAATATTAACTAATATAATGCGTATTTTCTCTTAGAACAGCGCACGTATGATAGGAAACAATAGATCAATTATGCATGCATGTTTTATGACTGCTCTGGAGTTTAAATAGATCACTCTGTATTAGGCACGATGAGTGTGAGCTTCGCGTCACACGCAAAAAGATTCTGTATGCAATAAACAGCGGTCATAATTATTACCGTGTGCCGTATAACTTTATCTCTCTCTCTCTCTCTCTCTTCATCTCTCTCTCGTCTCATTTAAACTATATAATATATATATATACAGATCGTATTTATATCATATAGTATATATATATATATAAATATAATACTCATTAAATCATGATTATACAAACAATTACATAATAAAACTGAACTGTGGTGAACGCATGCACCGGTTTTCACATCCAGCTCCACCTGGTAGTAATGAGTAACTTACCAGTATGTTAGTTTGTGCTCCTCTGCCGGTGCTGGACGTCACGTGAGGACTGCGGCGCACGGGGCGTAACTGTAGTAGCCGCTCCTCGTCGTTCATCTACGTTTAGCTTAACGTCACACAGTCCGGCGCGTGGACGTACGATTGTCGCCACCTATTTCGCTGTTTATGTTTCTGTAGGGGCATGGCGTGCCTCCTCCATGCTCCAGTTAAGCGTCACTCTTAACGTCGGCTCGCAGATAGCATGTACGTCTACTCTTTCCCTTCTCCTCTTTCTCTCTCTCTTCCTTCTTCTCCCCATTTCTTCTCCTTCTCCTATTCCCTCCTCCTCCTCCTCCCTCCTTACTCTATCTCTCTCCTCTCCCTTCTACTCCTTCTCCTACTTGCCCCTCCTCATTCTCCTCCTCTCTCCGTTCCTCTCCTCCTCTCCTCCTCCTCCATCACCCACGCCTCTTCTCCTCGCTCTCCTCCTCCTCTCTCTCCTTCTTCGCCTCTTCCTTCTCCTTCTGCTCTTCCTCCTCGTACTTTACCGCGAACTCCTCTTTCTTCTCCTCTTGCCCCTCCTCTCCTCCTCTTCTCCTTCACCTCCCGACTCTCTTCATTTCTCTTCCTCTCCTCTCCTCCTCCCACCTCCTCCAAGGCTCCTCTCTCCCGGGTCTGACACGGGCCTGTATGTGGACAGCTGAGGGAGGCTGTCATCACAGTTACCCTGCAACGACAACACACACACACACGACAAGTAGAAACTAATACATGGAGCAAGCTGCGGTGTAGACTGACTCCGGTACGTCCCTGGCTGTGATTGAGCCCGTAGGAACGACTTAGGGCGTCAGTCTATCTGCAGAAATATCAATATAGAGCGATCGTTATAATCACCAAAATAGATATACAACCTTATGTGAGATGCAGGCTATATGTCATTACACACCTATGTAGGCATGCAGGTATTTACTTACACACCTATGTAGGATGACGTATATATCTTACAACCTATGTAGTGCAAGGTTATATATATACACCTAATGTAGATGTAGCGATATATAATAATAACACCTATGTAGATGCAGGTATAATATATATACCACTATGTAATGTAAGT
>NW_014578100.1:32307-35506 GCF_000485595.1 Priapulus caudatus
TAGTGTGTGATTAGGTTGGTGTAGTAAGTGATGTAGTGAGTGGTGTAGTAGTGTGTAATTAGGTTGGTGTAGTAAGTGATGTAGTGAGTGGTGTAGTAGTGTGTGATTAGGTTGGTGTAGTAAGTGATGTAGTGAGTGATGTAGTAGTGTGTGATTAGGTTGGTGTAGTAAGTGATGTAGTCGAGTGATGTAGTAGTGTGTAATTAGGTTGGTGTAGTAAGTGATGTAGTGAGTGGTGTAGTAGTGTGTGATTAGGTTGGTGTAGTAAGTGATGTAGTGAGTGGTGTAGTAGTGTGGGATTAGGTTGGTGTAGTAAGTGATGTAGTGAGTGGTGTAGTAGTGTGTGATTAGGTTGGTGTAGTAAGTGATGTAGTGAGTGGTGTAGTAGTGTGGGATTAGGTTGGTGTAGTAAGTGATGTAGTGAGTGGTGTAGTAGTATGTGATTAGGTTGGTGTAGTAGGTGATGTAGTGAGTGGTGTATCACTCACTACATCACTTACTACACCAACCTAATCACACACTACTACACCACTCATTACATCATTTACTACACCAACCTAATCACACACTACTACATCCCAACCTAATCACACACTACTACATCACTCACTACATCACTTACTACACCAACCTAATCACACACTACTACATAATTACACACTACTACATCACTCACTACATCACTTACTACAGGTTGGTGTAGTGAGTGATGTAGTGAGTGGTGTAGTGGTGTGTGATTAGGTTGGTGTAGTAAGTGATGTAGTGAGTGATGTAGTAGTGTGTGATTAGGTTGGTGTAGTAAGTGATGTAGTGAGTGGTGTAGTAGTGTGTGATTAGGTTGCCCTTTTCCTCCAAGATCACTTCAGCCGGCGGTGCTTGTGGTTTGTTGGACATTGGTTTCTCTATTGTTTTCCAGAAATGCTTGTCGGTGGAGGCACCGTCCCATCGCTCAGTGAAGTAGTTTTTCAAGCTGGTCCGCTTTAGAGAGGTGGTCAAGTTACTTTGTTGTCTGTAGTTTTTCCAATTGTTTTGGGTGGAGTACTTTGTGTATTTCTTTTTGAGCATTCATTTTCTGAAGATGGCACGTTTCCATTCGGGTGTTATGTAGGCAGCTCCTTTGAGTTTAAAGACACCTTTGTTAGAGGTGAATGATCTTTTAGGACATCGTTGAAGAAGGATTGAAAGACGCAAAGTTGATCGTCTGGGTCATGGAAAATTTCAGTTATGCGGAAAGGACTTTTTTCCATGTCTTGCTGGCAGGCTCTCGGGTTAAGCTTTCTCGGGTTGTGTCTATGATACTTTTTTGGCGTGGATTTCTTTAGGTTTCCTTCATCACTGTGCAAATAAACCGATAAAAATCGCTGAGGCCAGTGTCAATGGCCGTTATATTGTGGAATCGTGTAGGCCAATTTATTAGCAACAGGTCTAACAGGCAGCCGTTGTCAAGGGTTTTAAAGCAGGTAGGCATCTTCACCAGATTTTTTAGATAAAAAATCTCGCATAGGTCAGATAGTGTCTTTCCTTTTGTTTTAGGTGAAAGCATGACAAAATTTAAGTCACCGCACAGTATTATATCAAAAGCTCATAATAGAGATCTTTATTATGAGCTCTTGATTATATTGTTGTAGAGTGTATAGCAGGCGTCTAGGAAATCAGTGAACGTTGATTTGAAGTCCTGATCCCTGACACTTGAGATGAGAAGACATTTCAGCCTGGCATAATGGAGTTAAATGCAGACTGTCTCCAGATTTAGCGATTCAAGTCTATCAACTCTGCTTAATACGTAGGCCTACATTGATTCGTTGGTTGATGTTATACTGACTAAATACGCGATTTATAGGTAGCGTCCAATTACGGTACATATAAATACGGAAACGCAAGAATTATAGGTAATCAAAACCACATTTATTAGAGCTTTAATCAAAACAAGACAAAACAAGAATATTGGTTATATAAACACTTCGATAAAAAGAGATGCCGACACGACAAAAACATGGAAAATACATGTAATATAAATACTACAATAATACTGAGAATTAACCTGATAAACTCAAAAGGTACAGGGAATTCACATGTAACAATAATAAGATAATTTAACTGGGTAGGCCTAAATCTTAGAAGTACAAACTCAAAAAGTTCATATAATATAAATGCTACAATAATAATGTGATTCAACAGGGCAAACCCAAGAAGTGCATGTAATATAAATACTACCAATGATGAGGTAATTAGACCGGATAAATCAATAATTTAAATACAGCGAATTTAAATGCAACAATATCGAAAAGATTTAACTGGGTAAACCCAAGAAGTACATGTAATTTAAATACTGCAGCAATAAAAGATTTCATGCAAGCAGAATGAAAGCATGATAAAATTGTGAAATCGTAGTAGCAAACAGCAACATGCTTCAAACACAAGCACAAAATTGTGGCATATATCACGAGTTAAACCAGATTTTCTTGGTACACCATACCACTCTTCATATTATAGAATCAGTGGTGAATAAAACACATTTTCTTTTATTCACGCCTGATGGAATAATTGTAGAAATCAATGCGAGACAAACACTAAAACTACAAGTAATTTTAACATGATTTGAATCGGATACATTTCCGGAATTATAATAACATATAATAATAACTATTATTTAATTGTTAACGATAAACCCTAAATGCAAAGAATCGGCATCAACAAAAATATTGTCAATTAACACACATCTGATAACAAATACAATATTCATTATGCACACGTGACAACAACTAGCTGATGTTAGTGTGACATGCCGAATTGTCACAGGGTAGTTGTGATTGTTTGGTGCTGCCATCGAGTGGCGAAAGGAGAGAAAAGCTAGACGGCAGCACTACAGAAAACAAATGGCAGCACTAGGCCACCATGCTGGATCAGATAGAGGTGTTGATCAACAGTAGAGGCCGTCCATAGGCTGCAGGCCTGAATAAGCATCGAACAGATATTAATTAAAAATACTCACACTGTTACTTCGCTTACACAACATACACTTTATTCATGTTAAATAACTACAGATTCATGCTCTATGCTCCGCTCGAAACTTTTGCCAGCTCTATGATGCGAATTTCTGCAAAGTTGTCTGGACACATTTCATACACAAAAACCACGAACCGGTCGCTCTGACTACGCCACCTGACGGAATCTCACGAATACAAAACAAAAATAATTT
>NW_014578100.1:36699-44739 GCF_000485595.1 Priapulus caudatus
AAATTATTTTTGTTTTGTATTCGTGAGATTCCGTCAGGTGGCGTAGTCAGAGCGACCGGTTCGTGGTTTTTGTGTATGAAATGTGTCCAGACAACTTTGCAAAAAAATTCGCATCATAGAGCTTTCAAAAGTTTCGAGCGGAGCATAGAGCATGAATCTGTAGTTATTTAACATGAATAAAGTGTATGTTGTGTAAACGAAGTAACAGTGTGAGTATTTTTAATTAATTTCTGTTCGATGCTTATTCAGGCCTGCAGCCTATGGACGGCCTCTACTGTTGTTCAACACCTAGAGAGCAGACGGAAGCATTCTGCTGCTTAGTAATTTCTATCGGTTAACATCTACGAGTTGAGGGGCATTATGCCGCCTGTAAGTAATTGTGGCTGTAGAATTAAGTGCATAAATAAGGATACAATTTTTTCTAAGACCTGAATACATGCCATCTCTTGTAAAAGTGTTGATAAAGATGAGCAGATAGCATAGGCTAGAAATGTGCATGATTCAGCATCATGCGTATGTACATTGTGAATGTAAGTTTTCTTGAGCTCCGTTTCATCAAGTGTAAGGATAGATTCTGATATGATGGTTTTAACTTCAAGATTTAATAACGAAGTGTGATAAAGTTATGACTACATTTTGTATCTATGCCAAGCAATGCTTTTCAATATCACTAATATAGTTAGTGACTGTTAGTCCATATGGCGTTCTTATTGTTTCGATGATATGCACGTTATTCCGGTGATATTTACATTGTTTCGATGATATTCACGTTATTCCGGTGACATTTACAATGTTTGATTATGTTCACGTTATTCCTAGGTTATCGTGTGACCCAGGGGAGTTTGTTGCCCGCGAAGTTGGCGTGGTCAGTCCTACGGTGGCATGATCTAGCCCGATCATGTACTTGGCTCCCTAGGGTATGTGAGCCAATGCTCTCTGGTTTTGTCTTTGTATAGTGTACAGTGTATAAACTATATGGTGTTATTTCTGTAACTAGTCTATAATTCTATTTATTCTCAACGTTTAAATGGGGTCGGTACCCCATCAGCATTAAGCTATTGGAACAGTTAATCGATTGTATGTACATGTTGCGTGGTTTTGAGCGTTAGGCTGTCCATGCGCTCATGCATGTGTATTTGCTATGTTCCAGGGTTTTTTGTTTGTTCACAAATAAACCGTCTAACCACTTGATTGTTGGAGTCTTTTTCCGGACCTCACAAATGGCGCAGACGACAGGATTTCTAAGTACGGCATCCATTGAACCAAGGAGATGAACAAACCCCTGAGGGAGGGCTCTGCAGGGACACATAAACTTTGGTCTCTAATTTACGTGGTTTATTCTCACACGGAGTCCCGCTGGTGGCGGAAGGGAGAATCGGGTGAGGATGTTGGAGGAGGAGTTAGAGAAGGCCGAATTGGTAAAGGCCACACTTAAGGCTGTGTGCCAGCGTGGGCCGGGGTATGCTGCTCCCTCCCGACGTGTGGAACGGTTCCGGGATCGTCCGGAGAAGTCGGGCGATCCAGATGTTGAAGAATGGGTTGGGGACATGCGGGCTCAATTAGCCACCCATAAAGGCACCCAGGAGGACAGGGCGGCAGTGGTCCTCCAGCACCTGGGGCGCAGGGCCCGCATGGAGGTGAGTGGTCGGCGAGGGGTAAGCAAAGATGCTGAGAAGATCTTTGAAGTGCTGTTGGCGACTTTCAGAGATGCGGACCACCAATCTCTGCCGAGGCTCCAGCAGCGATTATTTTCGTACCAGCAGAAAGGGAACCAAGACCTGCATAGCTGCTCACTGGAGCTGGTCCAATTGTGCAATCTGATCACCGCTATGGATAGATCATGGAAGGCCTCCAGAGACATCACTCTGAAGGGGAGGCTGGCAGAGGCAATCCATGAGGAGGGCTTGCAACGGGAATTAAGGCGCCTCAACCTCGAGTCCCCTAGCCCTGACCTACTTCGAGTTGCGGGACCGGGCGATACAGTGGCTGGGGACCAGCCGTGACAAGAGCCGTCACCGTATCACTATGGACCAAGAGGTCACCTCTGAGGTTGTCGACCCAGTGGTGGCTGCTATCAAGCAACAAGGAGACCAGTTAGCTAAAGTATTAAAACAGCAGCAGCAGCAAATGTCTGTCATGATGGATATGCTGCGGCAACAAGCGAGTGGGGGTCGACCTGTCAACAGGGGCCCATGGCGCCAGTATGGGGCTGACAAGAGCCCCATGCTTTGTTGGAGTTGCCAGTCCCCGGGCCATATTTAAAGGAACTGCCCGGATAAGGGGAATGGGCCGGTGGGGCCACCCCAGGTTTCCAGGCCAAATTTGTCGGAAAACTAAAGTCGCCTGTTGCAGTGAGCTGTGCGGCAGGCTGTCCGTGGAAACGAACAGGGTAGGATCACTTTTAGAAAAAGCAGCAGGAGAGTGCCCCGAGGCCCTAGTTAAGATAGCTGGGGCGGAGATAAAATGTTTGCTGGACACGGGAGCACAGGTTTCCACGGAAACGGAATCATTCTTCCGTGAGCAACTGAGCAACGGCGAGCATCCCAAGGATGTCCCCGATTTTATCTCCATTTCTGGTGCCCAGGGCTTGAAAGTCCCCTACCGAGGCTATATAGAACGCGACCTTGAGATCTGCGGGCATATCTTCCACAGGATGGCATTCCTGGTAGTGTGCGACCCAAAAGGGACCAACATGGACAATCGGAAGCGGTTAGTTCCGGGGGTAATTGGGAGTAACATCCTGCAAAGAATGCGGACAGCTTTCAAGGAGAAGTGGGGACAGACTCCAGCCGAGTAGATGGGAGCCACTGGGCTCATGTCCTTGCCTTATATGAAGCAATCCAAACTAAGACAGAAGCTGACCATGCTGAACCAAGCACCTCCAGGGTAAGGGTAGCTGGTAGAGGGCCACAGCTGATCCCAGCCCGGTCAGTAAAGACACTGGCGGGCACATGCATGGCTGCCATAGAAGAGCACCTCGTAATGGTAGAGCACCAGAAGGAAATCCTACCAGCTCTTCCTACGTGCCTCGCTGTGGGCAGGACTTGCTCCCAACTAGACCGTTCACTACGCGTCCTGATACAGGTGACCAACTGGAGTGGCAGCGACCTCTATCTGAATGCACGGCCGCCTGTGGGCATCGTGGAACCGGACACGCTAAACCCCAAGCTAAGGATCCATCCCGTGATTCTCCATGAGGTGCGGATAGAAGAAGTTGGTGTAAGGCGGGCCAATGACGTAGCCCATGACCTGATCAACCGGATGGACATAGGCGAGGGACTTAGAAAGGATCAGCATAAGGTATTGAACGCCCTAATCAAGAAGCACCAGCATGTGTTTAGCCGAGACGAAGATGACATAGGCTACTGTGACCTAGTCACCCACAGGATCCACACCTCAGATTATAAGCCAGTGAGGGTGGCTCACAGGAGTGTTCCGCCAAACCAATGAAAGGAAGTGCAAGACATTATCAAGTCGGCATTAGAGAGGGACATTATCCGTGAATCCAATAGTCCTTACGCATCTCCAGTGGTGTTGGTAAAGAAACCATCAGGGAAGGTCCGGGTCTGCCAGGATTACAGGGCGTTAAACCTCCAGACAACCCGGGATGCCTACCCCTTACCCCGCATCGATGATGCCCTCAGGGCGTTGAGGAGTGGGAAGTACTTCTGCAGCCTAGACCTGGCCCACGGCTTCTACCAGCTACCAGTGGCTGAGGAGGACCGGCACAAGACCGCCTTCAGACCTGGCTCAGGTGGGTTTTATGACTTCTGTCGCATGCCGATGGATTTGTGCAATGCTCCAGGGACTTTTATGCGGCTGATGGACCGCATATTTAGAGATCAGAATTTTCAAACACTGATTAACTATCTGGACGACTTTTTGGTATTCGGGTCATCGTTCGACCAGATGATCGAACGTCTGGATATGGTGTTAGACCGTCTCGGCAAGCATAATCTTAAAGTGAAGTCAGAGAAATGTAGTGTGGCCAAGAAACACATCAGGTACTTAGGCCACATGGTGTCGGCCGAGGGTATTTTCCCTGACCCAGAAAAGGTTAGAGTGATGCAGGAGTGGGAGGAACGACGCACGGACAGAACGTCAACTTCGGGCGTTCCTTGGCCTTTCGGGTTACTACCGCCAGTTCATGAAATGCTTATCACAGTTGGCTGCACCACTGCATGCGCTGATAGGACCCAGCAAATCCCACCAGAAAAAGGGGAATCCCTTAAGGGACATCACGCTGGAGTGGATTGAAAACTGCCATGTGGCATTCGAAGAACTGAAGAGGTTGCTAATCTCTGCTCCCATTCTGGGGCATCCTGACTTCTCGCAGCCATTCATTGTAGAGACAGATGCCAGCCTCCAGGGTTTGGGGGCACTGCTATGCCAGAAAGTTGACAAAAAACGTACTGTCATATGCTATGCGAGCCGGGGGCTACGGAAGGCAGAGCGAAACATGGACAATTACAGCAGCAAGAAGCTTGAACTGCTAGCCTTAAAGTGGGCCATTACAGAAAAGTTCAGGGACATGCTACTGGGATCCCGATTCACAGTATACACTGTTAACAACCCTTTGTGTTACCTGGAAACAACGGCCAAGCTGAACGCCACTAAAATGCGATGGGCAGCAGAGTTGGCTTAGTTTCACTTCACCGTGAGGTACAAGCCAGGACGCGCTAATGTGGTACCAGACATCCTGAGCCGGAATGGAAATCATGGCAAGGAGCCAGCTAGCTTACGCTTTAAAGAAATCGCAGCGGAACCAGTCGCTGCCTGTCTGGATCGGCACCTCCAAGCTACCAACCTACCAGATGACTTGAAGGAGGCCGTTATCAAATGTGTAGCGCCTCAGTAAATGAGGGGTTCAGCACACGGTCCAGACAGACAGGTACTGCTACTACAGGCACATTGCCTGAAATACCAACGGGATGACCCAACACTTAGGAGGATCTGGGACTGGTGGGACAAGAAGCAAGCCCCTACAGTGCGAAAACTAAAACAGGAACCCAAGGAGGTCCGAAGGGTACTGCCCGACTGGGTCCGCTTGAGGTCCGTAGACAACGTACTTCACCGAGTATTGGTGGAATGCGGTCAGAACGTGCAACAGGTGCTGCTTCCGGCTGCCCTAAAACATCAGTACTACAGGCCGTGCATGATCAGGCTGGACACCAAGGCATAGAAAGAACCCTACGTCTCGCGAGGGCCCGATGCTTTTGGCCAAACATGGCTAGAGAGGTCGAGCAGCATGTTAAGAAGGGCCAACGTTGCCAAAAGCTGGGAAGCGACCCCAAACAGCCACGGGAAGCCTGATAGCAAGGCAATAACAAGAAGTAGTGGCGATTGACTTCACAGTTTTGGAGCCTGGCCTAGGAGGTAAGGAGGACGTATTGGTGATGACCGGTGTGTTCAGCAAGTACACGCAGGCCATAGCCGTCAAGGACCAGAAGGCTACCACGTCGGCTAAGACACTGGAAGACCACTGGTTTGTCTAGTTTGGAGTGCCTAGGAGATAGGGACGTAATTTTGAGAGCCAAATTGTTTGGGAGCTGTGCACTTTATAAGGGGTGTCCAAGACTGGCACAACTCCTTACCATCCTGAAGGAAATGGACAGTGCAAACGATTCAACCGGACAATGCATGACATGTTGAGGACACTCAAGCCCCGAAAGAAGAGGCGGTGGCCAGAATACCTGCCAGGCTTGGTATATGCCTACAACTGCACACCCCACGCTACCACCGGGTTCTCCCCCTATTTCCTCTTCTTTGGACGGGAGCAAACCCCCAATCGACCATCTCTTAGGAGAGGCCAAAGATGAAAATGGGTGAGGTGACGTCAGTCAGTGGGTGGCCGACTACTACGAGCGTCTCGAGGCGGCCCGCAAACAGGCATTGAGACGAACGGAGGAAGAGGCACTTCGACGACAGTCATAGACAAATAAGAAGGCCCAGAATACCAGTATTCCAATTGGGGAAAGGGTCTTCCTGAAGAACCAGGGATACAAGGGTAGACACAAAATCCAGGACGTCTGGAACCCGGAGCCACACCAAGTGGTTGGGCGGCCCGACTCTGAAGGCCCTGTCTACCACGTCATGTCGCTGGAGAAACCAGGTGTGACCAAGGCGCTGCATTGCAACCAGCTGTTAGACTCCCGGAAACTGGTCTCGGACTTGCAAGGGTCCGGGCTCCCGTGGAAGCCTACATGTGCGGGCAGTCAATGACAGATCCGGCACATCTGACACTGAGGATGAAGGCCACTTGGTAGTTTGCCACCCACGGGAAGTCGACAACACCGATGGCAACCTAACCGGTAAAGACGCCATAGAGTCGGCAGAATCAGAAACCGAGGATATTCCTCAGGAAGGCCACCCATCTAACAGCGAGGCAGACAGCAGCGAGGAGGAGAGTTCGGAGTCCAAGTCCGAGGATAATGGTTCACGCAAAACAGAACGCGCAAATGCGGGGAACCATTCTAATCTCCACTACCTTCCCAAATCTGTCCTCCAGCAGGAGACTTGCAAGTCTAAAGTGAAAAGGTCACCAGGTTGTCCTTGTCCCCAGGTATTGGCTAATATCAGCGAGACCCAGCTGTTATTGGTCCAGATGTTAGCCGGTGCCAATAGGTGAAATCTTTCAGGGCATGACAAATATTGCAGCGGCCCTTGCTCAGTCATTGAGCGGATCGATCCAACAAGTGTAAGGAGTGTGAGTGCAATCCTGGGAAAAAATGGGGGAGATGTGACATGCCGAAATGTCACAGGGTTGTTGTAATTGTTTGGTGCTGCCCTCGAGTGGCGAAAGGAGAGAGAAGCTAGACGGCAGCACTACAGAAAACAGATGGCAGCACTAGGCCACCATGCCGGATCAGATAGAGAGCAGACGGAAGCATTCTGCTGCTTAGTAATTTCTATTGGTCAACATCTACGAGGTGAGAGGCTTTATGCCGCCTGTAAGTAATTGTAGCTGTAGAAATAAGTACATAGATAAGGATAAAGATATTTCAAAGACCTCAATACATCCCATCTCTTGTAAAAGTGTTGACAAAGATGAGCAGATAGCATAGGCTAGAAATGTGCATGATTCAGCATCATGCGTATGTACATTGTAAATGTAAGTTTCTTGAACTCAGTTTCATCAAGAGTATCGATAGATTCTGATATGATGGTTTCAACTTCAAAATTTAATAACAAAGTGTGATAAAGTTATGACTACATTTTGTATCTATGCCAAGTAATGCTATTCAATATTACTAATATAGTTAGTGACTGTTAGTCCATATGGCGTTCTTATTGTTTCGATGATATTCACGTTATTCCGGTGACATTTACAATGTTTGATTTTGTTCACGTTATTCCTAGGTTATCGTGTGACCCAGGGCAGTTTGTTGCCCGCGAAGTTGGCGTGGTCAGTCCTACGATGGAATGATCTAGCCCGATCATGTACTTGGCTCCCTATGGTATGTGAGCCAATGCTCTCTTGTGTAGCTATTGGTTACAATGGTTTTGTATTTTGTATAATGTACAGTGTATAAACTATATGGTGTTATTTCTGTAACTAGTCTATAATTCTAATTATTCTCAACGTTTAAATGGGGTCGGTACCCCATCAGCATTAAGCTAGTGGAATAGTTAATCGATTGTATGTACATGTTGCATGGTCATGTAGGCTGTCCATGCGCTCATGCATGTGTATTTGCTATGTTCCAGGGTTTTTTATTTCTTCACAAATAAACCGTCTACACCGCACTTGATTGTTAGAGTCTTTTTCCGGACCTCACATTCGTTTACTACTGTTCCATAATAATGATGATGATGATGATGATGATGATGATGATGATGATGATGACGACGACCATGACGACAATGGTAATGATGATGACGATGATGACAATGATAATTCACAATAAACTATTCTTCTTTGTTCTCTCCCCTTCTTTTCTATATGCGTTCTCTCTAATCTTCTCTATTCTCTCCCCATCTTTTCTATATGAGTTCTCTCTACTCTTCTCTGTTCTCTCCCCTTCTTTTCTATATGCGTTC
>NW_014578100.1:45501-50302 GCF_000485595.1 Priapulus caudatus
TGCGTGTGCGTGTGCGTGTGTGTGTGCGTTTGTGTGTATGTGTGTGCGTGCGCGTGTGCGTGTGTGTGTGCGTTTGTGTGTGTGTGTCTGCGTGCGTACGTGCGTGTGCGTGCGTGCGTGAGTGTGTGTGTGTATGTGTGTGCGTGTGCGTGTGCGTGTGTGTGTGCGTTTGTGTGTGTGTGTGTGCGTGCGTACGTGCGTGTGCGTGCGTACGTGAGTGTGTGTGTGTGCATGTGTGTGCGCGCGTGTGTATGGATGTGAGTGCGTGTGTGTGCATGTGCGCGCGTGTGAGGGTGTACGCGCGGGTGTGTGCGTGTGTGAGTGCATGTGTGCGCGTGTGTCTAATTTTATTATATATTTTAACTATATAATATATAACGTCTGTTTGGCAATGGTTTGAGGGAATTATAGGGAGATTTATGGGAAATTAGTTTAGGTTGAGTTTATGTGAAAAGGAAGGATGGTTTAGAGGAACATATATCATGTAATCATCAAAGCCGTTGTTAAAGCCAGCAACGCTGCTAGATAGCATCAAACAGTCTTCCCTTGTCCTATTGTCGGGCTTTTACAATAAATAGATAATTACTCGAATAAATATGTGAATAGAAATGTAAATTTAACAAAAATATTAATTAATAATTAAAATCAAGAAATAAAACAAACAAAATAATAAAATCGATTAGTAAGTTTTGTAATAGTTAATAAGTTATGCAAATAAATAAATAAAAATATAGTGAATAAACTAAATAAATGAACTATAATAACTCGTAAATTAAATACCGTATATGGCGGGCGCCCTTACGAAATTACAACACGCTAACCTCAAATAAACAACAACAACAACAAAATAAATAAATAACAACCACAAATAACAACAGACGTCTAGATGTGATTCATGGCGACTTCTCACAGACGTATTTTGTTCTTTGTGCTACAAAAGCATATCTATTATAATTGCGCACATGTGTAAACATGTAGTTTTCTTCAGAATTATCACCAGGTTGTCCAGAAGCCCACGGGATAGGTGCACACATGTCTACCTGTCTTCCTGTAGCAACCCACACCCACTGCGTGGCCACTGCGACGTTGTTGCCACCGGTAAACCAGTACGTTGAGATTTGAGACGTCAAGAAATCGGTTTCTCCCGGTGATTCCAGACTGACAAGGTCGGCTCCCATGCTGATGCAGTGGTCACGTGCCGGTTGCCAAGTCTTCGCTTTGGGTGCAATGTAGTAACAATTTCCACGGAATTCCTCGAAGTTTTCTGGGCATTCTCCGCTGTTCACTGAAACATGGTTATCGATGTTAGTGATTGCTCAGGAAGTAAGTTTACGGGAGTGATTGTCCCAGGATGGCGGTAATTGTCCCGGGGGGGATTTTCCGGGGTGTAATTGTCTAGGTTTAAATGTCCGGGTCTAATAATTGTCCGGGTCTATTTATCTGGGTGTAATTATCCGGGTGTAATTGTCCGGGTCTAATTATCCGGGTGTAATTGGTTGGGTCTAATTGTCCGGAGGTAACCGATACCGTTATTTAGAATCAAAGCAGCAAAAATAGCAAATCAGTATAAAATAAAATAAAAACTACAAACGCAGTTTAATAGTTTATAATTTCTAGAGATGGAATCAAACAAATTAATTCGAGCTACGGTGACCTTTTAATTCCTGAGACCGTTCACTCACACACCTAAAAATAATTACAGAAATATGATTACTAACCTTTCGTATAGAAGTCGTAGTTGTTATCGGTGACAATTGCAGCGCCGACGTCAGTGTCTGCGTAGGCGCTCAACTCACACTGTTTATGGGTTGCCGCGGTGTTCTCTATGTTATAACCGGTGCAGCCCGGGGTGCGGTCGCAAAAGAATGCACACTGAGGCATCCTTCTGACCATCATCGTCTCAAGAAGACAACCTCTAACAGCTTGTCCCTTTAATTGGAGTTGATATCTTGCCGCGTTTGTACCGCTTGTCGTGCATAATAAAATAATAAACGCGACGCAAGTAACGTGGAGATTTTAACGCACTGATGATCTTTAGATCACGCAGTAGAGCAAACACTCCTGAAGCTACCGGTCATTGTGGCGATATTACAAGTTGATTGCCGCCTGTTTTTGATGATTTTCCTGTGATAGTGTGGATGAGCTCGTTAGATATCGTCAGGAGAGAGACAGAGATGCCTGTGGAATGTCGCACAAGCGGGCCTACACTGTGCTGCGATTCGATTCAGGCACATAATATATATATATATATATATATAATGATGATGATATGATGACGCGCGCAGTATTCTGTCGTGGAGGATACAACATCTGGCACGAAATTTTTTCACGTATCCGTCCAATGATGTCAACGTACCAATGTTTCTCTGCGACATTTATGCGATCGTGTTCCTTCTGAATTAGAACAACTTTTTATCACAAATAATTTAAACTAATCATTGCCGTTAACGCGTATATAATGTATTTAAGTAGTGAGTCTGGTAAATGATAAAGATCCGTGTTTAAAATAAAGCGTGAGCGCCGAAACACTAGCAAGGTGAATCAGTCGGATGTTCAATGACATAATGAATGTCATTGAATCGATCTATGCGAAACGATTCAAACCTATAATACAAGAGAGATGTGTGAGAAGAGATATCTGACAACGCTCTCCCGTCGGTAGAGTCACGCGGACCATATTCTACTGATACCAATTTCTAGAACCCGTCTCGCACTATTTAAAAACATATTCCACAAATTTCCAAACAAATTTTGCATAGATTTAGAAATGTCTAGAATGAGCAGAACACAAAACAGGACCACAACAAGAACCGTACATGCAGTCGAGCGTGCACGCACGCACGCACGTATAATCGCACATGCACACGCGCGCACGCGCACACACACACACATACACGCGCGCACGCACCCACATACACACATATATATATATGTCTGTGTGCAGAGAGAGGGGAGATATTTATTTATTTATTTAATCTATATTTGTCATTTATTTTTAATGAAGGAAGCGGCCGGTACGTGGCTCGAATTCTACATCGTTGATTACAATTGTGTCATCGACCATATATAGCAGCTTTAGTCGAATTGATATAAAACTCATGGAGTTGTGGCGCGAACATGCAACAGAGCCGAAAGTAAAAACATCATCAGTGAAACAGATCGAATCTTACATTGTACACCAACCTCTCATATCCGCCATGTTGGAAGCTAGTACACAGACAGACGGAGTTAGCAGCAGACGGGGTTTTATTGATTAGAAAGTTTCACATTCACACCTGCAAAGAAACTGGTATGGTGTTCACGGGATTATGTGCGCATGCGTGGTGTTGACATCAGCCGGGAGGCTGAAGGTCGATGGCTAGAAGCCATCTTGTTTCGTGGGGTAAGGTAAATGTGTATTATGTTATACACATATGGTCGGCAGATGGGTGTCGTTTCATGTTCAACGTTTAGATGGCAATGCGTAGTAGGTGATGATGTGGCATCATATAATATATTTAATTAAGTAGTGAGTCAGATGTATGATAATGATCCGTGTTTAATGTAAAGCATGACCGCCGAACCCGTATAATCATTAGGGTTTTGCACATGTGTGATTGAATTAAAATGTAACTTCTATTTAACACGTTCAACGCTGCCGTTGTTAACAATGCACCTATCGCCCTGCGCTGGGATTTTCGTGTTTTTACCGCATAGGGCCTATTCAGTTTTTGATTTACCACATTTCCTTTGCAGAAAAGCTAACTAAACTGACACATTTACTCTTCATGAGTGTTATGCACAGGCTCACCCTTACACGTTCAAATAGTATGAAAATCGTTCTCCTTCATAATAAAATATTGACATGAAAACAGGGAAAAAACGTACATTTTTTGCATTTTCGACTCAAATGCCCCCGCACCGTTGGATTTTCGCGAGTTTACTATGATATTATTCGACATTAAACTATCTTTTCCGGAAAGAAATGTGAGAACGCTTACACATGTGTGGGGTATGAACCTTAATGTTTTGTTTTTCTACAAGCAAAAATACCTCGAAATTTTATATACTACACAGTTATTATATTATATACCGTTAGGAAAACGGTAAACAAACCTTGTTTCGATCTACGCCTTCTAGTTTACCTTCTAGTTTCACGAATTTACCTTGAGTCTCAAAACTCAGAATTTCACGTTCGAATCATCGGTAAAGCATTGTATTCTTTAGTTCATGTATGACTGGGGTAATATAGACTGTCCCTGTTTAATTTCTAGGCAGGTAGTGCCTGCCATCTGTTGGAAATCAGAGTAACAAACACCAATAATCTGGTGGATATATGTTTCCATGCCACCGACGAAGAATTTCGTGATGTCAGTGTACGTCAGTGTGACGTCAGTGGCTAGCCACCACCATAGAGCAATCACGCACAAGTATGCATATAGGGCAGATCCATAATACATCATTCGAGCAAACCAAAATAGCGCAACGCATATGGCGCCGGATGTTTCTTCTTGAGGTGGTGGTTTCGAATCCCATCTGTTTATTATTTTTATTTTTCTATTTTTCTATCTTTATCCATTTAACTATTAACTATGTGTTAGTGTTAGTGTTAGTATTAGTGTTAATTAGGGTTAGGGTTAGGGTTAGGGTTAGAGTTAGGCTTAGGGTTAGGGTTAGGGTTAGGGTTAAGGTTAGGGTTAAGGTTTTTGCATCACGTTTTTGCGTGACGTAGCCATCAGCAGCTAGGCTGTATGCATTCAACTTTACTGGGATTGTCTATATTCAGGCCGGTACGGGAGATTACGGTACGCATATATTTGCT
>NW_014578100.1:52603-56623 GCF_000485595.1 Priapulus caudatus
ATTGTCTGGTGAACTAGCTCCATGGTTGGCTAGGACTATACTAGTACTAGTACTAGTTACTCAAGGAGCTAATAAATGACACAACTGTGCTTAACGCGATACTAGTAAGTGTACTAATACTAATGATTTAATAATGACGACTCCTGTTAGTGTTACTAGTACTCCTTACTAAATATAATAAAATATAATGCTAACTAAGATACGAAATATATGTTACTACAACTTCTTCATGTTTCTATAGCATTAGGCCTACTCTCTTTGACCTATTAATTGCGAGTTTGCCTGTAAATTCGCGCTCGAAATCTTACGTCCAATGTACGCTGCCCGGCTTGCCATTCGGCTCCCGCGGCGCGACTTGTTGCAGCGGCTTCCATTTCTAATCATATATAGCAGGTTAGGAAAGCGTGCTGCCAAAATTCGCGTCGACGCTCTCACTTCATCTATTGAAACTTTCACAGCAACGAATAACACATGCAACAGCTTCCATCTCTTGTTTCTCCTTGAACAACAGTATCACATGTTTATAAAAAAGCATAATGTCATCTTTCGTAACCGAGCTGTGCATGCGAAATCACCAAAGAACTGACGAAATTCTCGGCGTGTCGCGAGACCATTGCCCAGTAATGCAAATGGCTGTCTAGCGCGCAACACTGAACGTTTTTTGCAAGCGTTCCAATGGCGAGCTCGTACGGGAGTTGGAAAGCAGTGGCGCCGCCTGCGCGCCACCTATAGCCATAGCTAGCTTATCCCACTTGATGGTAGCGAGGTGGGAGTGAGTCCCAGTCCTATTAGCCTTTGTCTTAGCAGCCATTCCATTACTGGCGTTACGAACGCGAAAATTTTCGTTAGTCTCTTCCTGTGATTCGTGTGACACAGCTCGTTTACGCACAGAGAAATATGTTTTTTATAACAAGTGAACACTGTTCACCGCCCCAGAATGTCTGCCCTCTGTGTCCCCCACTAAAAATTGTGGACTGTTCGCTGGCAGCTATGGATGCGTGCGCCGGTCTAAGCATTCGCGCAGCGGTCCATAGCTGCCAGCGCTGCTTACTGTCCGTAGGAGTTCCCGCGGTCGCGGCGCCTTGCCGCGGAACTGCGCGCGAAGGATCTGCGCTCGAGCACTTCGGGTGCAACACCTCCTTCGGGCAACGCTTCTCTAGTACCCGGTCTCATCTGGATGACACAAATGTAATCAACTAGTGTAAGCATCGATACCATGTTTAAACCCTCCTCCACTTCCCCTCACCTTCTGATTGATAGTCATTACAAACAGCTCTTGCACAACAACAACAGCTTTTTCATTAAAATAAATAACAAATTAGAATCGATAAATAAAGAAATATCGCCTCTCTCTCGAGATATTTGTATGTATGTATGTATGTATGGTATGTATGTATGTATGTATGTATGTATGTATGTATGTATGTATTGTATTATGTATATGTATGTATGTATGTTATGTATGTATGTATGTAGTATGTATGTATGTATGTATGTTATGTATGTATGTATGTATGTATGTATGTATGTATGTAATGTATGTATGTATGTATTGTATGTATGATATGTATGTATGTATGTATGTATATATATATATAGTGTGTGTGTGTGTGTGTGTGTTGCGTGTGTGTGTGTGTGTGCGTGTGCGTGTGTGTGTGCGTGTGTGTGCGCGCGCATGCGTGCGTGCGTGCGTGAGTGCGTGCGTGCGGTGCGTGTGTGTGCGTGTGCGTGTATGTGTGTTGTGTGTGTGTGTGTGTGTGTGTGCGGCGTGTGTGTGTGTGTGTGTGTGTGTGGTGTGTTGGTGTGTGGTGTGCACTCGTTGCTTGGCCGTTTCTTGTTGTACGGCCTACTCCTGTTTACTATTCTGCTAAAACTATTTTTCCCACATTAATTTCGAATCAGTCCGAAATATGATTCCGAAATTCCTAATAATTAAACAAAGTAAGTACAGGTAGTAAAATTGCTTTAGAAAATTCTTTCAATACGTAGGCCCTACGGCAAAGATTTAAGAGTTGTGTCAGATCTCTCTCGCTCAATCATCTCTGTGACATAAGAGGTTTTAATCCTTCCACAAGCAGATCAGATACAATGACATTCACAATGTCATTCAAATTCTCGTCGATTCAGATTGAAGAGGAATAATTAGACCCTTATGATTTGCATAAGGAGGCAATTTACCCGGATTGTGAGAAAAATGTCAAAATGCGCTGTTTAACTCTTGCTAACATTAAATTAATATTATGTTAAATATATCCGCGTTCCCCGCGGATCCACGAGTCAGCTCGTGGATAGATTATTGGGTGGATATATGTTCCATGCCACCGACGAATATCGCGTGACGTCAGTGTACGTCACGCACGAACTCGGCTATCTCGAAGTAAAGTTGGGAGTGTCTATATTCAGGCCGGCTAGCGGAGATTACGGTACGCCATATATTTGCTAATATATTGACTAATTCGCGCGTCAATAAAACTCAATATTCACAGAGAGTATAGCTAAGACATGTGTCTATAGGTATCTAGAATTTTAGAAATTTAATCATCTGTAATTCACTTCCGCGCGCATTATATTTGCTATATTGACTAATCGTGCGTCAATAAACTCAATATTCACAGAGAGTATATGAATTCAAGCCGGTACGGGAGATCATTTGCATAATATATTATAGATACCTATAGACACATGTCTTAGCTATACTCTCTGTGAATATTGAGTTTATTGACGCGCGATTAGTCAATATATTAGCAAATATATGCGTACCGTAATCTCCCGTACCGCCTGAATATACGACAATCGCCAATTTTAGCTGGGTGATTATAAGAGGTTCATGTAATTTAAATGCTACAATAATAATGTATTTTACCTGGGTGATTATATGCGGTTCATGTAATTTAAATGCTACAATAATAACGTATTTTAGCTGGGTGATTATAAGCGGTTCATGTAATTTAAATGCTACAATAATAACGTATTTTAGCTGGGTGATTATAAGCGGTTCATGTAATTTAAATGCTACAATAATATCGTATTTTAGCTGGGTGATTATAAGCGGTTCATGTAATTTAAATGCTAGAATAATAACGTATTTTAGCTGGGTGACTATAAGCGGTTCATATAATTTAAATGCTAGAATAATATCGTATTTTAGCTGGGTGATTATAAGCGGTTCATGTAATTTAAATGCTACAATAATAACGTATTTTAGCTGGGTGATTATAAGAGGTTCATGTAATTTAAATGCTACAATAATAACGTATTTTAGCTGGGTGATTATAAGAAGTTCATGTAATTTAAATGATACAATAATAATGTGATTTAACTTGGCAAACCCAAGAAGTCAATGTAATTTAAATACTACCAATGATGAGGTAATTGGACCGGATAAATTCATGAATTTAAATACAGAGAATTTAAATGCAACAATATCGAAAGAAATTATCCGGGTAAACCCACGAAGTACATGCAATTAAAATACTGCAGCAATGAGAGATTTCGACATGATAAAATAGGGAAATCGAATAGTAGCAAACAGCAACATGCTTCAAACACACGCACAAAACGGGTAGCGTATATCACGGGTTATACTCGATTTTCTTAGTAAGCCTACACCATAACACTTATGGCATAGAATCAATGGTGAATAAAAACACATTTGCTTTTATTCAATTCTTATAGAATGATAGTAGAAATCAATAAGGGACAAACACTAAAACTACAAGTAATTTTAACATTATTTGAATTAGATACATTTGTAATAAAGCAAAATCTCGATCGCACCTACTTAACATGCAGATTAGCAAAGGCGATGTAGGCTTGTGATAGGCCTGGCCTCGTAAATGATAAATTACTCTTCGGAGACTGGTACCAGCCTACCTGTTATTGATAAACCCTAAGCACGAGAATCGCCATCAACAAAAATGTTGTCAATTAACACACATCTGGGGGCGGTTTCACGAAGCGTACTTAAGTATTGAATCGTGATTAAATCACTAATCATGATTAACTTCTCGTACTTAAATT
>NW_014578100.1:57132-68837 GCF_000485595.1 Priapulus caudatus
TATGATTAGTGATTTAATCATACTTAAGTTAAGTACGCTTCGTGAAACCGGCCCCTGATAACAAATACAATATTCTACTGTAGTTTACTACTGTTCAATGATGATGATGATAATTATGATGCTGATGGTGATGATGATGACGATAATGACAATGACGACGATGACAATGACAACGATGATTCACAATAAAACCTGCCCAGTCACAAATTTGTAAACCGATTAATCACGAATTAATAATCTATTAAACTTTTCCTACGTGAGTTTACTATAATTTGTTATAATTGTATTTTGACAACAGCAAAATGTTATGTTAATGTAAAATGAGTGCAATGATAGTACCAATAAGCACGATTAACCAATAAGTAAACGTGTGCAATCAGAGTAAATTTGACACTTTATAAGATAAAAATTATAATAAACTAAAATAAAATGTAGGAGGCTTAAACTTGTTAAGTTTAGACATGCGTAATTCGCTAAGTTTAAGTGTGTAAATTTAAAGAAAGCGTAAATTTGTATTTGCAATTGAAAATGCAATAGTATGCAAAAATGCTATGCAATATGTCAAATATGCAACACGTAAACCAAAAACACGTGGTAATAATTATAGTAGGCCATCCAATGAACAAGTAACCACGCACGCCCAGACACTAAATCGTTAACTTGAAAAATTATCTGTCTCTCGCTCTCTCTATATATATATATTAGAAGTTTATGGAGAATTATGGGGAATTAGTTTAGGGGAATTTTTAGGAAAAGGATGGATGGTTTTGGGGAATATATCATGTAATCATCAAAGCCATTGGTATAAAGCCACCAACGCAGCTAGACGTCTTTTCGTGTCCTATATTTGTGTTTTTACACTAAATAATTACTTGAACAAATATGTAAATAGAACATAAATGAAATAAAAATATGAATAATTAAATTGAAACTATTAAATAAAACAAAAAATAAACCATGAAACTTGTAAGTAAATAAATACACGAATAAAAATATAATGTTAAATAAATAAATGAACGGTAATTACTTTTGAATTAAATATGACGGGTGCACTTACGAAATTACAACATGCTAACCTCAAATAAACAACAACAACAAATAAATAACAACCACAATTAAATAACACGACCTGACAGACGCCTAGATGTGATTCATGGCGATTTCTCACAGACGTAATATATTGAATATAATGTCCCAACATCACCTCTCCGATAATTGGTCAATGCAAACATGTATATATCTGACTTTATCTTACCATTACTGGGTTGGTCTATATCCCACAGTATAGGTGCACACATGTCTACCTGTCTTCCTGTAGCAACCCACACCCACTGCGTGTTCACTGCGATATCATTGCCACCGGTCCACCAGCTTGCGTAAAGTTGAGGCGTTAAGAAATCGGTTTCTCCCGGTGATTCCAGACTGACGAGGTCGGCTCCCATGCTGATGCAGTGGTTACGTGCCTCTAGCCAAGTCTTCGTGTTGAGTGTCTCAATGTAGTAACAATTTCCACGGAATTCCACGAAGTCTGCAGGGCATTCTCCGCTGTTTACTGAAACAAGGTTACCGATGTAAGTGATTCCTCAAGGAGTAATTGTCCGGAATTGATTGTCCCGGGGGATAACTGATATCGTTATGTTAAATCAAAGCAGCAAAATGACAAATAAATATGGAATTTTAACAAAACTACAACCGAAGTTGAACAGTTTGTTTATACTTTGTAGAGGTGAAAACAACTATTTAAGTTCGAGTTACGGATATTTTTAATTCCTGAGACCGTTCACTCACACACCTAAAAATAATTACAGCGCTATACAAAGATATGATTACTAACCTTTCGTATAGAAGTCGTAGTTGTTATCGGTGACAATTGCAGCGCCGACGTCAGTGTCTGCGTAGGCGCTGAGCTCACACTGTTTGCGGCTTGCTGTGGTGTTCTCTATGTTATAAGCGGTGCAGCCCGAGGTGCGGCCGCAAACTACTGAACACTCCGTCATGCTTCTAACCATCTTCGTTTCAAGAAGACAACCTCTAACAGCTTGTCCCGGTAATTTGAGTTGATATCTTAAGATCCGGGTACCACTCGTCGTGCATAGCATAATAAAAACCAAAGTAAGCCAAAAACAGAAGCAGATATTGTAATATAGTTTTCTGTTGATCGCTCGACCACGAAGACGACTCTTGCAGTACGACATGACGTTCATAGTAATCATAAACATCGAATGTCCACCGTTTCTTGCAATTGTTTCTCTCACGTTCTCTTAGCCTGTCGATTGGAAACACGTTGAACTAGAGAAACTAGAACCAGAACCGTCGGTGACGAGTTTACAATGACCAGTAATATGCAGGCAAGGCGCAGCTAAGCCGCTCCGATAATAGAGTACCGAAGTGATGACGTCACGGTGGCATGACAACGAACCTACTGGTTCTACACAATCATATGCTCTGGTAACATTAACTGCGTGTCGTGTTTTATACCCGATTGTAACCATCAGTTCTGAGAGCTCATTATTGCAGTTTTTATACGATTTCCAAGGATGAAAGTGAAAAGCAACGAAAAAAAATAAAAAAAATAAACAAAAAATAAAATAAAAAAAATAAAATTTAATTTTTTTTTAATTCATTTAAATATTGTAAGATCGACTTGCTACCGATGCTTTAGCGCTGTCTGCAGCGCACACATTTCGTGTTTTACGTACGCACAACATTTTCACGCAGTTAATGTTTATGAGAGCCAGTGGCTTGTGTAGAACCAGCCCGTACGTTGTCTTGCCAACGTGACGTCACACTTCGGTACTCTATGAAGGCATGCCTGGACAATACACCCCCTTCCCCCATCGTGAACGTAATTAACACGCAAACCATGCCATGGTTTATGCAGGAAGACTGAAATGTTTTCCAAGGACTTTTCAAGGACATTTTATCGGAAATTCAAGGACATTTTATCGGAATTCATACACAGAACAAAACATACCTGGATTAATTTAATAACCCCATTCTTAATCACTGCATGTCACCTCTAAAACTTGCCGGGACCACATTAATAAACCCTTCTAAACACTGTCACTTCTACAACATACCTTGATTTACTGGCTGCTTTTACTGACTTACTGTAATTTGTGATCTTCATTTAACTGTCTATCGCGTCTATAGCTTTTTAAGGTCATTTAACGCAATTTTTATCGAGGTTTGCACATTATTCATGGTACAAAATTTCTTTTTATAACAGGCAAAGATTCTTTCTAAAAATTCAAGGACATTTTCATGAAATTCAAGCACTTTTCAAGCACAAAATCAACATTTACTAAATTCAAGTACTTTTCAAGGACTCCCCTCAAATTCAAGGACTTTTCAAGGACTGTGCGAACCATGCATGATGCCGACGCCGCCAACCAATCAGCGACACGTGTATTTCATGAACACCTCAAGTTTACATACTGCTATTATGATTACATTGATGTGTTACATGCGTTACCAACGTTAAATAACAAACCCACACAGACAATACGACGACGTATTGGTACGACGACGTATTAGTACAGTGTTACACACTGAGCTGTATATAATACCAGGTTAGTATACACAGCTTTGTACTGTGATTATACGCAGCTCAGTGGCGGTACAATGCGCTAACAGTGTCGGATGGCATGAGTCTGCACATTTTACAACGCCGACACGGTGCACGCTATCACGGGTATCTATCACGCTTCTCTGCGATAGAGAGAAACGATATAGCCTCGTATTTAAACCTTTTGTTCTCTCACCAACGCCAGCATGCATAATTCAACGCACGCACGCACGGCTACACGCACGCACGCACGGCTATACGCACGCACGCATGAATATACGCACAGATACATACACGCACGCACGGATACATGGGCTCTATAGTACTATAGCCTGCGTACAGTTGCCGCAGGGCTATATTAGTCCATGAGCCAGACCAGATATTGGTACGACATGGGGTAGCAAATTCTCACTATGTTTTCTTGATAGGCCTATATCTATAGATAAAAAAAACTGTGAGCCCAACCCAGCACCCACAGCTTAGTGGTAGTAATGACCTCTTGAATGTGGATGATCGCGTCAGACCTCGGACCCAAAATCTGGGGGTAGGAAAAATGAAAAACTAAATAAATCTTTAACTAATTGTCCAATTATAACAAATGATCACTCAAAATGTTGGAAATTGTATTGCCTACACACTGATATATGTTGGTCACCAGTGGTCAAAAGGTCATAAAATTTGCCATTTGACACCTGCTTAAAATTAGACCATCCGCTAAAAGACAACCACAGTTACAACTTACCACACCAATTGGATTTTCTCAACCAAAATGGGCTCAAATGAAAGATAAAAAATGTCAAAGTCAAGTTTATGCCTATTCCTAGTTTATTTCTGAGCTACAGTATGAAACGTGGTTTGATACATTTCAAAAACGGCCATTTTTGGGCCGAAAATTTCACAAAATGTAAGATGTCAATCTGCTTGTAATTTTTGAGGATTATTTTGACACGTTACCAATACTAATGTCAAATCCTACATGGAGATAAGTTTATAGCTAGGTAATAGAAGTTTGGCATATCAAGGTCATTTGTGGTTAAGGTCAAGGTCATCACCATACCGCTAACCAGTAAAACCTTGTTTTTTACATTTTTCTAAAAGAATTTATACCTAAAACGTACATGCACAATATTATGACCATCCCTAATTAGATGTAGTTTAAAATAGATGTAAATGCCTGCTAGAAAATGTAGGTAAAAGTAGGTGAGATACATAGATGTAGGCTTAAATCAGGGTGAGGTCCAAGTGGTTGACAAAAAATATGCGCTTGTAGATTCCACTACATTATATGCCACTTTAAAAGTCTCTGGGGGGTCGATATTTAACTTTCAACACTTTGTATGGTAGGCCTACAAATGTTATGGACACACACAGCATGTACCAATGGGAAAAATGAAAAAAAAATCTAAACCTTTGCACTATTAAAAGCTCGAGACTAAGGGTTAGAGTCTGGAATGATTAGGTCAACTCTACATCGGACGCACTGTCATCATCATCATCATCATCATCATCATCGCCATCATCATATGCTTCCAATTCAGTCATGTCATCTACCTCCTCCTCCTGCTGGTTACTTCATGTTTGCAGCTTGCAGAGATATGTACACTTCATATTTTTCTGAAGGCAAATAACAGCTCTCCTCTGTGCACTCCCTTGGACAGTTGCAAGCAATTATTTGCATCACAGCCCCAGGAGCGGGTGGTGCATCTCGCCAGTCAATCACTAACTCACCATCTACTTCCTTCCATCCATGGCCAACTGGAGAAGGAATGTCTGAATTCCTTTCCATGCATCTCTTCCATATGGCACATTGATAGTTTGCCCTCTTGCAATGATTAAGCAATGAAGTGGCACAGGGTGGAAGTTGCCAAGATTCAACCTCGCCTTTTTTGCGCAGAACATGTTGAAGCGCAATTTATTCATGTTGTGAGTAGCTGTCTTCGCACTGTAAAGATCACACGTCAGTGCCTCTAAGTCTTGGAACAGTTCTGCTGGAACATCCCACGACTGGCCTAGGGCTCGTAAGGTATTAACGTGTCGCTCAAGGTTCAGCCGCCAAAGAGCTGAAACCTTACTCCGGCCCAGCAAAGCTGCTAACGGTGGCGCACCCTGTAAACGAGTAGAGACAAAAGAGGAAAGCACATTTGTTGAGACCAATGGCATCTGCGAATTTTTTAACCTTTAATTCCGCGACGAGGTTGATGTTGCCCCTGATGAGGTTGGTTCCCTACCAACGATAAACGCCACTGCCACACAGCTCTCCACTGTCCATGAGGTTCTGTGCCAGTCCCAGATGATCAGAAGATCATTAGGTCTTAGAAGCATTCTCGTTGTATTCGACCAATCGCTCTATGCCAAAGCGACTGAGATCATTTGGAAACAAAGTGCTAACTTCTCTGAAATAATCCCTAGGTTACGTACATTTCATACCTTGTGCTCACTGCTGAACATCATAGGAAAGCGTTTCCAAGATGCAAGGTTGAGGAACCTGTGCATTGAATCTGGTGTCATTGCTGATGGCTCTGTTGAAGGGGTACTTGCTGATAAGCAATACAGCCGCGCTGTCAGATTCCACAAATTGTCGTATGAGGCATTGCAGTGACTTGCATGGAAATGGTTTGAGGCATTTGAGGGATTGAAGGGTACAAATGAAGTTTCAGGCATATCAGATCTGATCGACATTTTTTCTCAGCATCTATGCCAGGAGACTATCATAAACACCCTTCATAACCCTGTCTTTATATCTTTGGTAGAGCGTGTTCAGAGCTATCAGGATCATCTTCACCAACATGCAGGGGCCCTAGAAACATTTTGGATGTCATACTTGGACACCGTGGATGTCATGTAAGCATATTTCGTGCGTCTAGAGAGGGTAATTGAAACTTACATCTTTCAGCCATACATGACATGATCTCATGGTGCTTTGCGTATGATAATCACAAGTATGCCAGGTATCTCAGCACGTATTACGCCGAGATGATGAATCTCCCACAAGAACACCAGGACGCCTTGGAACACCTGAGAAATGGTGGATTGTCTGTGCAAATGGGAGCAGAAAATCGATTTGGAAGGATTCCTGTTGACCAGACCATTGAGGAGACTGTGAAGAAGGACACACAGACCCCAGAAGGCACAAAAGGTTTCAGTCTCAAGCCCAATGTGGTCCACAGACACTATCTTACGGCTGAGCACAGTAGTTTTTTATTGAGGCTATTGCGAGCTACACTTGGAAGTGAGAGATCGTTCCATCACCCTGATCTTAGTACACCAAGAATCAAGAGGGATGAACGGGATATTTGTGCGCTAGTTGAAATGCTTGAGGGGAACTGGACCAATCCATGTGGAGTCTCTGAGCTTATCAGCATCTCTACTGGGTATGGATGCCAAGAAGGACTTCTTTGACCCACGGAAGCGGCAGAAACTAAAGACATTCAGCAACTTGAAGGTAAAGAGGTACTATCGAACACAGGGACAAACCACCATAATGAAAGCGAATCGGAACCTCTTTGCTAAAATAGATCTAATATGTCAAACATGACAACTTGGCATGAAGGACGTGTTGTCATATCGCCTTGGCCCCATACCCTGGGGTTTAGCAAACCTGAAGGTGCGTTGCGAAAGACAGGTTATTCAGACAATCCTTCTCCACTTGGCCATGGATGGGAGGAAGTAGATGAAGAGTTAGTTATTGAGTGGGGAGATGCACCACCCGCCGCCGAGGCCGTGGTGCAATTAATTGCTTGCAACTGTCCAAGGGAGTGCGCAGAGGAGAGCTGTTCTTACCTTCAGAACAAGATAAAATGTACATATTTCTGCAAGCTGCAAACATGCAGTAAACAGCAGTAGAAAGAGGAAGATCTAATAATTCCAGACTCTTAACATTGCCCTCATCTCGAGCTTTTAATAGTGCAAATGTTTTAATTCTTTACATTTCCCCTTGGAACAGGCTGTGTGTGTCCAGAACATTGGTAGGCCTACCATACAATGTGTTGAAAGTGAAATATTGACCCCAGAGACCTTTAAAAAGGCATAAAATGTAGTGGAATCTACAAGCTCATACACGCAATTTTTTTTTACAATTACCTTGGCTCTGACCCTGATTAAGCCTACATCTATGTAGCTCACCTAGTTTTACCTACATTTTCTAGCAGGTATTTACATATATTTTAAACTACATGTAATTATGGATGGGCATGATATTGTACATGTACGTTTTAGGTCTAAGTTCTTTTAGAAATATGTAAAAAACAAGGTTTCGCTGGTTAGCGGTCTGGCAATGACCTTGACCTTAACCACAGATGACCTTGGTATGCCAAACTTCTATTACCTAGCTATAAACTTACCTCCATGTAGTATTTAACATTAGTATTAGCAATGTGTCAAATAATCCCAACAAATTACAAGCAGATTGACATCTTACATTTTGTGCAATTTTTCGGCCCAAAGATTGCCGTTTTTGAAATGTATCAAACTACGTTTCATACTAAAACTACCGTTCATAAATACCGTTTCATACAACCTATTTCTCAGTGGAACGCAGAAAATGACCTTGCATGCAATCTGGTCTCTTCCCTGTAGCCTCTTGTAGTTCACCGTTTTCTTTGATCCTTGATTGAAGTTTCGTATAGCTGTATTGGCCTCTTGTATGTAGCACTTGTATGGCAATGTCTCATAGTATTGGCACATGTATAATTAAAAACTGGAAAAAACTGGTAGGTAGCGCTGGGTTAAATGTGGGTGGTCCGGGTAACGAACTCACCCAGAAGCCTAGTGATCTCAGTTCTATGCTCCTTTAGACTATCTTCAGGGTCCACACACAATAAAATATCCTTACTTAGAGTTCCTACCCCACACTGTTTAAAAATCTTATGCTGAAGGA
Source organism: Priapulus caudatus (assembly GCF_000485595.1). Classification (NCBI taxonomy): domain Eukaryota; kingdom Metazoa; phylum Priapulida; class Priapulimorpha; order Priapulimorphida; family Priapulidae; genus Priapulus; species Priapulus caudatus. Next base: position 65,577 of record NW_014578100.1, read on the forward strand.
GTCCATGTTCCTCATCAAAGCACATTCTAGTAGGTAGTGAGGTACAGTCTCGGCGACACGACACGCGTCACATAGTGGATCATCATTAACTCCTATCTAATGTAGGTATTTTTTGAGACCAATGTAGCCTGATCTTAAGCGTGCAATCTTGGTATATAACAGTCTGTTTGGATGATCAGTGGTGGTGTAACGAGTGACCGATGGTATGAACCCATATAACCGTCTTTCTGTCTCAGCAGCATCCCATTGACGTTGCCATTTAGCACTAACCGATTTTTTCACTGCACTCTTGATGTCTCATTGGGATGTTATGCATTCCAGCTTATCCATATTTTTTGCCTCACTACTGGCTTCCTTCGCTAGTCTATCGGCTATCTCGTTTCTTGCTATATCAGCATCGCCTGGTGTCCAGTCGATGTTGACCGAGATTTATTTTTCTTCCAGCTGACTAATCAGGCTCTTGGTGATAGCTAAAGTGTTATTTAGCTGGTTAGCTTTCCAGCCCAGTGTGAGTAGTCCAACTGCGCACTGGCTATCGGAGAGGATCTGAATCTTTTCTATACTGGCTAATCTCACATAGCTGAGGATATATTCCAGCGTCATAAAGATGGCAACTAACTTATAAACAGTAGAATGGATCTGTGGGCAGATACTGGCTTCCTAAGTTCCTTCGGCTGATCCGAGTTGGGTAGTACAATGCAGCTGCCTGCTCGCATGGTCCCGGGTTGGGCTGGCAGCTACCGTTGGTAAATGCTATAGCTGTGGCCGGTGGGCAGCTCTGGACTATACTACGGATCATTTCCCTGGACTGTTCTTCCTGCAAGCTAGAGCGATCCTTGGAGGAACCCAGTGATGACCAGCACTCAGGCAGAGAGCGAGAGGGCTGTAGCGACAGGATGTATGAGATGCAAGGTTCAACACACTGTAGTGAGGTACCTGTCTCAGTGGTTATATTCTCCATCTAGGTTCTTTGGCCAATAGCTTCCCCAGTTCTCTGACTGAGAGCTCTTCTCTTCATAAGGCCAGTGGGCGCACACCAAGTTCAACTTCTAGAGCCTCTCTACTGGCAGTGGTCATTGCGTCTATACAGATGGACAGGCCCTTTCTCTGGATGTTGTTGAGTGTATGGCAACCGCTCACTATCTGCCATACTGGCGCCGCATATTCTAGGTGGAGAACCACAATTGCTTGGTAGATCTGGAACAGCCTTTTGGTGTTGATTTTCCCTGTGCCCTTCACTGCTCGTAGCAGTCCTCGTGTCTTGTAGGCTTGGCCTCTACCTTGTCCACATGGTGACTGAAATTAAGCTCCTCGTCTAGGTAGACACCTAGGCGGCGTGGGGTGGGGTTGTAGCGGAGAGTGGTGCTTCCCAACTTGATGAGTAGCTTGGCCCGGCCTGAGTGGTGTCTTCTGGAATACGCATACTTCCGTCTTCTCTGTGATGATCTTCATCCTCCACATATTGGCCCAAGACTGTACTGATGTGACGTCTTTTTCCATCATCTTGGCAAGGGATTCGACATTCTCTCCTAGGGGCCAAATAGAGCCATCGTCTGCAAACTTGATCTTATCGCCTGTGGTTCTTTCGAATATGTTTTCAATGTACAAGTTAAACAGAAGGGGAGTTATGACGCTACCCTGTGGCAAACCAACGAGTGAGCTGAACCTGTCTCCTTCCCATCCGTCTAGAGAAGAGAAGGCCAATCTGTCTTTCAGGAAATCGGCGATCCAATGCCATACATTTCCGTGGATTCCCAGTCTCTTTAACTTGACCAAAAGACCATCCCTCCAGACCGAATCGTAAGCCTTTTCCATATCGACGAATGCTGCAAGAGCTCTGAGGCCAGCATAAACCATCTTGTATACTCTGAGTGAATCTGAGTAGAGTCTGAGTTGTGCTGCGATACCTTCGTAACCTTTCTTGTTCCATATCCAAGATGTAGTTGTGTTCGACAAAACCATAGAGCATGGGTGTAATTATACACTCTAGGCACTTTCCAAGGCAGCTGGTTAGGCTGATGGGTCTATATGATCCCGTCTGGTGGTACGACACCTTTCCAGTTTTCTGGATGAACTTCACCTCTGCTACCTTCCATTCTGCAGGTACTCTTCCTAGTTCATATGAGTGTTGGAAAAGAGAGTATATAGCTTTACGTAGACTGTCGTTGGCACACATTAGTAGGTCAGTGAACGCCTTGTCTGGTCCTGCTGCCTTACCTTTTGTCAGATATCCTAATGCAGCAATTGTCTCTCCTAGGGTGACTGGGTTCTCAAGAGATCTGGTATCATGTCTAGGTGACTCAAGATCTTGGCCATCTCTGATTTGTTCTAGCTCCGCTTCGATGGTTTGCTTGAAGTCCCTGTCGAAGTCACAGGACTCTCGTAAGGTGTCTTGTAGTAGGATGCATTTTTCCTGCTTGTCGAAGACTGGGTTACATTGAGAGTCCATCAAGGGCAGCACATCACACCCATATCTTTATTGGTATAATGTCAGGTGTCTAAAACTATCCCAAAGGTCTTTGGGATTCTTGGAGGTTTTCCTTCAAGTGCTGCAGAGCGGCAGCGCTCATCTCACGTCTACTGCGGTGACTCTGTGGTGGAGTGGTGGGATTCTAGTAAACCCTGTTAGTCCCAAATGTGTTCACATACTCGCCGAAACAGTGGAAGGCACAGAGATGGTTTCAGGAACATTCTCGAAGGAATGTTCAGTGGGATCGTTATGAAAGTTGCCACGAGATGGCGCGTACGTTTAAGTGTCTTAAGATTAAAGATGGAAGCTCCCATCGTACGTAGTAGCAACAACTGTTTGCAAGACAGAATAGGTAAGCACTCATCCATTTACCTACGCAAGCCTACAGGTTGAAATAGAGCTGCCACGTGTAACTAATTAACGCAGGCAAAAACTACACAGTACTATCACCACCACATGCACTGGCAGTGGCTACTGGCAGTGGCATAAGTTACATGTAACACACTGACAATACAGAATGCCATAGAAATTATACCATTTAAGGAGCATAAACCTTCTTCAACCAAATTTAGCTTTTGAAATTTCACTGTAACATTGTAGCCTCATACGTCCAGGCATGTATAGATTCTACTAGCAAACCCGGCAGTCAAATTCTTTCTAACAGTAAACAAATCCATGTATAACCCTCCTCGTAACGAAATCAAGTCTACAAAGTGATTTCGTTACGAAATCAAGTCTACAAAGTGATTTCGTTACGAAATCAAGTCTACAAAGTGATTTCGTTACGAAAT